>NW_026623579.1:577957-579732 GCF_030028575.1 Malurus melanocephalus | reverse complement strand
TTTTTTTTTTTTTTTTTTTTTTTTTTTTTTTTTTTTATCAAGGAGAAGATATTCTTGCTTTATTTCCAGAGGCGAGCCTTTGCAAAGTTGTGAACACAAGAGCTTGCCAAATATTAGCTTTCAAGGTTTTTAAGTCGCGCTGTGTTTACTCGAGTTACCTCTTCTTGAAGTCTATATAAAGAGTTGTGTTTGCTCAGGCACACTCCTAAAAGCCCCAAGACATGGCTCTGCAAGGAGGTATGCAGCAGCAAATGTAAATATTGCTGTTCTTAAAACTGGAAACCCTCTATAATCTATAGAAGGARACAGTAAAGTGAGGAAAAGACCTGAGATTTGGAGGAAACTTTATATGATTTGGAGGTGAAGATTACAGAGCTGTACCTGGAATGGATAAAAAATTGGGGGATATTATAAATATCCAAAGCTTCTCTTTGGCCAAGGCTTAGCCCTGCAGTCACAGCTGCTCTCTTCTGTTCCCCAGTGTTTCCCCTTGCTGTCACCAAGGCAGCGTTTTCCCAACCTCTGAAGCAATTTTTAGGGTTTTTCCCAGCCAAACTTTGCTGGCCTCTCGCTGTGGGACAACAGTTAGAAACAAAATATTTGTTGTACTTTGCCAAATGATTCCCTCCCACCTTTCATCAGTAACCGGTGTCATTTTTCTGAGAAGGCTGTGGAAATGTGAGCTGAGCTTCAGGTGYTCCATGATATGATAAACAGGAGAGGAATTTTCATGGAGAAGTGCCTAGATACAGTGCAAATACAGGAAAAAACAACTGAATCAAAATTCAACCACAATATTTACCAGTSTCCCCACCTGCCTGTTGATGCAGGTATGCTCAGACCAAATTCACATCTTGTTTCCTGCAGCTGAGACGAGTGAGCAGAGTGCTGGCTTGGCTGAGGAGAATATTTGCCCTTGCCACGCCACTTTTTTCTCTTCCTTCCCTCCCTGTACACAGCTATCAGCATTCCCACAGCAAGGGCGGGAGGTAAATAAACAGAAAATAGAAATGCTGCAGCCGAAAAAACCCGTGCGCGAAATTTTCGCAGAATTTTCACAGAATTTTCACAGAATTATTTTCACAGAATTTTCACAGAATTATTTTCACCGTATTTTCACCATATTTTCACCGTATTTTCACCGTATTTTCACTGTATTTTCACTGTATTTTCACTGTATTGTCACTGTATTGTCACTGTATTGTCACTGTATTGTCACTGTATTGTCACTGAATTTTCACTGTATTTTCACTGAATTTTCACTGAATTTTCACTGTATTTTCACTGTATTTTCACTGAATTTTCACTGAATTTTCACTGAATTATCACTGAATTTTCACTGAATTATCACTGAATTTTCACTGAATTTTCACTGAATTTTCACTGAATTTTCACAGAATTTTCACTGAATTTTCACTGAATTATCACTGAATTTTCACAGAATTATCACATTTATCAGCGTGTGCTCCTGTGATGAGTGAGGAGGGATTTCTGCAGAGCTGGAGGGAGCATCCTGCAGATGAATTTATGGTTTCCCGGTGCCATCTGCTGGCACAGAGCTCCCCTGTGCAGCACAGAACCCTCCGGCTCCTCTCTCCCGGAGCAGATGCTGCAGCTCTTTGCAGATGGTGAAACCCCAACCCACCCTTTTTGGGGGATTTCTTGGGCTTTGCCAAGCAAATAGTCCCTGAAGCCAAGCACCTGCAAAATCGCTCTGCTCCTGGTCCCTCCTGGGCTTTCCACATCTCCCTTTATCCTGATCTAACTCCATGGGA
>NW_026623579.1:551910-577912 GCF_030028575.1 Malurus melanocephalus | reverse complement strand
TTGTAACCTAACAGGCTAAACTTTCAAATCCGTGTGGTTTTGAGGGAGAGGGTTTGTCTTCGGTGTGGAGTGATATCAGTAACACTGGTGGGATAGCTTTGTAAAGCTGGAAAGCTCTGGGAGCAATGCAAGATTGATTTTTGTAGAAATCTCTGAAATAGCCTGGGATTCTTGTAGAAATCTCTGAAAAAAAGGAAAAAAAAACCACCCAACCCTACAAAATGAATATTCATGTGACAGAGGTTTTAGGGAGGTTTGTCCTTTTTCTGTATTGTAAATGGGATCCGTGGCAAGCAAAGATGAGCTGTGCTAACAATATTAGCTGGTGATATTCCTTGGCTTTTGCAGTCAGCACTCCAGATAAACTGTTAGAGCTGGTTTCATGCTTTAAAACTGTGCTTTTCATGCTTTAAATCTGCACTTTAAATTTTTATTTTTCACTCCCTCCATCACGGCGTCTACTCTGGGATGATGTGGGCTGCAAAGGGGGAAGATCTCTTTATGTTCTGGGAACACATTGTGGTGGGAAGCACATTTTGGTGTGTCAAAGCCCTGACTGTGCCCACGTGCACTGTAAAAGCCTGAAGACAGGATATATGACAAAGCCAAGCCATTAATTCGCTTTTAAATCTTCCCTTTTTTTAGAGGGAATATATCATTCTGTGTAAACAGCACCTAAAAAAAAATATATATATATATATAAATATATATAAACTTGCTTCATGCAGTTTGCTTTGATTTCAGTCCAGGTTTGCCCTGGGCTTCCCTGATTTCTGTCCGTGGGGAATTTGCACCATTTAACCACAAACAAAGTGGAGTTTCTGACACTTAAATTCTGGGATGTCAGGAGAGGGGAGTGACAAGGCCTGGCTGGGATCTGTGTTAGCGTGTTTGCAGATATGGATCAGGGGTTTGAAATCCAAATGACACGAGGATGAATGAAGAGGAGAAATTGCTAATCAAATTCTCCAGGGCTGCAATGCAATAAACCAGGGTAACTTGATGGAAAATGTAATCAAGCCCTCTAGTCTGGTTTTTCAGCTACATCTAGGCTTCAATTTTTCAGCCCTCTCACGTGGACTTTGAAAGGAAGGAGGATGTCTGTGAGGATCAATGAAGTAATTTAGTTTTATCAAGTGAGTCCAGTAATCCTGCTGGACAGATCTCCCAGAGATTTCTTTCTCTTAATTGGGGGCATATTGTAAAGAAATTCTCCATCTTCAGACCATTATTAGTACAGATAATGCCAAAGCAGAAGCATAACCTTTGGAAATGGAAGCATAACCAGARTGGAAATGGATTTTTCCCCCTCATAGGCCAATAAGTGGCTAAATTTGAGGGTTTTTTCTTCATTTTGCACATACAGAAATCTGCTTTTCTGGGTTACAACACCTGGGGGAACTTGGTACTTGTGTTCACTGTCACACTTATCAAAACGATGCAAATTAATACAGWAYATTTATCAGTAAAAAGCATCCCTASACAATGCAYKATAATGGGCTGCATGCATTTTTTGGAGATGACAGAACGTTAAAAACACTGCCCTCACTTTACTGCAGGRGGGTGTCCCCTTGTTTAGAGACTTTCATTGGATGCAAGATTGCAGATATTCTGACATTCCTGCAGGACTCTCATTTTGACTGGAAATAAGTGACAGAAACAAGTAAGTAAGAAAACAGAGGGGAGGAATCCGGGATTGTCCGTGGAGCTGAGTCTCAGCTCTCTCCTTGAGATCTTTGCTCTGTATGGCCACACTGAGGCAGCAAATTCCGAGCAGAATTCCCAAAAATCAGCATCAGGAGCGGGTCCGTGAGAGCACTTTGAAACTTCCAGTAAGTTTTGGTTGAGTTGGATGGTTTTTCGGGGAAATTAATAAACTTTTTTTTAGCATCTCTCTGAGGATGAATTAAAGGCATAGGGGAAATCATGCTGGCTTTGGAGCTTATGTGCTTTACTTCAGCCATGTCATAATTTTATTACAGCTTCAGGGTCCTGTTAGGCTTTAAAAASACAGAATGAAACTTTCCCTAACCAAGCCTTGAAGCCTGAATAAAAAGCAAGAAGGACCTTCCATTACAGGTAAGTTACAAAAATGTGGAGGCAAAGGAAAACTTCCTTTTTTTTTGTGGCCAAGGATTTCTCTTGAGACAATTAAGAAAATGAATCTTTTTAAAAAGCCTCATTCCCTTGGGATGAAGTCTTCAATGTTTGGATGCTTCTTGCCTAAAACCACACTGGAAATACCTTGGGAGGTGACTGGAAAGCAAAGTTTTATCATCACAGCTCTCCAGCACCAGATCACCCCTGGTTCCAAACCCACTCGCTGCCCCATGGCCTGAGCCACAACCAATGAGCACAGACAGGGCTGAAAGGCAACCAATCATTTATTATAAAAAGCTCAAAATGGTTTTTTTTTTTCCTCCTGGTACCTAAATTTTCATAGTTTCTCTGCTTGTCTAGAAGGACAGGAATTTCTCTGCAATAAGAACAAAGATGCTGGCTGTGTCTGTAGCGTGCCCGGCTCAGCGGAAGGGAAATGCTTGTTCATTATTTGTGGCCATAATTAGTACAGGACACTTGTTAAAGGATAAACTGTTTGCTGAGCAATCACCAAGGGAGATATGAGGCTCTGGGAGCAGCATGGGAGAGCACTTGCTCGAAGGAATGTGGTCGTACAGGAAAGCAGCGCAAAGCACAGCCGCGGGTGTGAACTCTGAGGCAATATTTTTTTTTTATTTTTTGCCCTCCTCGTAAATGGATTAGAGACAACCTGAATATCTTCCTCAATTAACACCATTTCCTATAGATGGAGTAATTCACTGGTTTAAATAGGAAATAATGCAGCACAATTTGTTTAAATGACTCATCCAACAGAGTTAGGCTGATTCAGSCCTCTGGTTTATGCCTGTCCTGTAGGAAGGGATTCACACAAATGTGCTGCCACTTTTGGCTGTACCTTTTGCAAATCACCAGGGCCCTGCTTAACAATTTTTGTTCTCTTATCATTTCAAGTTTGCCAGAAATGAGGCACAGACCTGTCAGAGTGATGTAGGTGCCAAGGAATTTTCTGGAGAGATCATCTCGAGTGGGATTGCAGGACAAGCAGCACAGCACAGGGTGTGAAGGGCAGGTCCTGCCTGACCAGCCTGAYCTCCTTCTGTGTCCAACTGACCTGCTCAGTGCTTGAGGGAAAGGGATTTTGTCTTCCCAGGCTGCAGTAAAGCCTTCAACACAATGGTGAGTCAGTGGTTGGGCTAAATTATCTTGGAGGCCTTTCCCACCCTTAAAAATTCCATGGTTCTACAGCTGAAGTGTAGATAAATTATCTTGTTGATAAATTATCTTGTTGATAAATTATTTTGCAGCTTACAGCAGTTGGATGCAATGAAGAGCCTATTGCAATTTTAAACTTTTCTTTTCCTCGTGAATTGTTTATTGTAAAAGAAAAATGGTGCCACCCAAAATGGATCTTTATGCTCTGGTTCATAAATCTCTGTGGTTTCTCTCCTTGTCTAGAAAAATAGGAATTTCTTTAGGCTGCTATAGATCAAAATTAATGTTTATCTGTGTTCAAGGCTGAGAACAAGACTGGAACACTGGCACAGCCTCTGCAGACTCCTTATGATTTCCTACTACATTTAACAAATGAGATGTTCTGGCACAAACTCTGCAGTCATTTCAGTGCAAACAGCACTTGGAGGGTTAGACTGACCAGGAAGATAACCCTGAAATAGTGGTATATTCTCCTTTTGGAGAAAGGAATTAGAGATAATCCTTACAACCCCATTCCTAGGCAAACCTGATGAATSCTTAGGAAGGCACAAACACTCCAGACCTCACCTGATCCATTTTCACACCATCTCACTGGTTTTCTTCCTCTTCCATGTGTGCTATTAACTTCCATGATAAATCTTTTATTTCCTACTCTCAGCTGTTGCCAGACTTTGAACTCCTCAGTGCAAATCCAGCTTTGGAGCACAGAGTTTGTCCCTGCACTCCCTTTCTCCAGGGCTGAGTTCTCTCAGCTCAGTCAGGCTGTGCTTGGTCTTTTTTCCCCCTGAATGTGCCCAGATCCTGTTCTTTGGTGTCATTCCTGCTCACACACGTTCTCTGAACTCTTGCTGGCTGTTTGCATAACCAGGAGCATATTTCCTGGCTGGCGTGTGGCCCTGGATCTGTTTGTGAGCTGCAATCCTGGATGGGGGCGAGCTGCTGCTCAGAGCTGTGGGCTCCTGGGGGTTTCACTCCTTGTCCCACTGAAAGTCACCTTGTGACTCAATTTCTGGCCTCTCCCCCACCCCAAATACCACTGCACTCAGAGCTTTTGCAAAGATAACGTTCCCAGATGTGATCCTGATGTTGATCTGAGGGAAAGTGCCAGATATCCATTACCCACTTCAGCTCCTCTCAAAAGTTTCTAAACATCATCCCCCTTCTCACCATGAAGCTGTAAACTGAGACTGTCTTGAAAGCCAAGTTTCCAGGATATGGAATAATTTATGGAGCCTGAACAGTAATAATGCCCCAAATGCCCTTTGAGCTCTAGGTTTTGATATTTCTGTATATCCATTTTTTGTCCATCTGACTTTCAGATTCAGTGTGGGTTTCTTGCAGGCTACAATTCTTCCTCCAAGCCATCTATCTATTGCCAACTGATCATCCTTAATGTCTCAGGCAAGTCAGATTATTTTTCTGCTTTTCCCTCCTGCATTTGCCGTTTCTATTGTTGACATTTAATGGCCATTGGGCACCAGAGCTGCACTTTCTTCATTCATTGTGCCTTTGGTCTCTTCTACCATCAGACCTGCTCCCTCTGCTCTCTCTGTTCTCTCTTTTGGACCTTCCAGCTCATCTGTAGGTAATTTGTGCAGTTCAGACCTAAGGGAGGAGATTTTCTGTGATGCTGAGACAAGGACAGASAAAGCCCATTTGTTGCCTGCACACTGCAGAAATGGCCTTTTTTTGGCAGAATGTAGAGGTAKCCAGAAATCAACCTTGCCAATGGCTGGAAGATGCTCCAGGTGTGTTTTTCTTTAGCTCCCTCACGTAAGGGTGGTGCTACTCTGAGTGCCATGGCATGAAATAAAAAAAATATGGTAAAAAAAAGTGGAAGAAATGTGGTGATGCCAATTARTATAGGCTAACAAACCTTTCTAACTTTATTTAATTCAAGTACAAAGCAATTCCTGTGCAAGAAGTGGAGAATCTGAGCTTTCTTTTCCATGAGAGCAGCTGTTTCTTTTCTATAGAGTTCAGATGCTCTGACCATTTCAAAATGGAAATACAGTGAATAGTGAAAASATGCATTTGACACTTCCACTCACACATGCAACAGAACCCATGGCCTCCTGTAAGCAGAAGGAAATAATATTCTCTAACAAGGCTATGATGTGGTTTCTCCCTGACAGAGAGAGGCAAAGGAAAAGAAGGAAAATATTCATTTCAGGGGGAGAAGAAGGAGAGACTTCCATCAAGTCTGTCTTGTGTTGTCAACAATGGAGAGAAATATTTCATGGYTTTTTATAACTTTACTAAATCATATGGGAACATCAGGCTCAGAATAAAGAATAGCATGGAGGAAAAGAATGACTCAAAAGTTGATCTGTCTTACTGAAAGCATGGCTAAACTCTGGGCACGCACTATTCCTGAAACTGTTTTCCTACTCTTAAGGTTTATCCTTGAAGTGTCTGACTGGCTACAGCTATTGGAGGAAATGAATGTTGGGAGTCTGTACAGGATGTTTGCAATTCTTCTAGTGGTACAAAAATAACTTTCCCAGTTTTGATTGAGTCCTCATAAAGATCATTTTGACTGCATGTAATGAAATTTGGCAAATTCCTGAAGATATTTTCTATTTAACTACCAGCCTTGGAAACAAGATTGTCAATGTACATCATTTATAYATCAGCTGTTAGGAGTGATAGACTTGCAAAGAAGCAGCATTTTCCTTCATTCTTACTGCTGCAATTTTAAAAATCAGTGTAGTAATCTTCACTTTTAAATTAGACTTCATTCCTTGCTCTTGGATTTTTTTTTTTTTAGGTTCAAACTCTCAGAGGAAGTTTNGATTTTTTTTTTTTTAGGTTCAAACTCTCAGAGGAAGTTTATTTTGTTCTGGAAATAAGACATTTTGCTCCTTTTTTTTTTTAAAAAAAAAAAAGTCCTAGATTCAATTTCTCCGTAAAAATTGTGGAACTAAATTTGATACCCATGTAAATTTTCACTATTTCTTCTAAAAGCACAAAAGGTGGTGGTGATGCAAGAGTTGCTCTTTGGAAAGGCCACRAATTAGAACCAGTCTGTAAGATTTCAGAAAGTTTATGCTGTATCAGACTTTCTCAGCATTCCCACTCCCTCTCACAAAGGTTTAAAGGTATGTAAAATACAGCCATGTGAAATATTCATAAAGGCAAATAAAGCAATAGCTCACACTCCTGTGGGTTCGTTTCCCATGAGTTGAGAACCAAAAAGGGTAAATGCTTTCATCTTGCACCATTTTTAGACAGAAAAATTCAACCCAMATATTACTGAACAAGTTTCAGAAAGGAAATTCTCCTCCTTGGTGGGAAGTGATTTGCTCTGTAATAATCCACACCTGACCTAGTTAATCTGCCCCATCTTTGGGAACCAGGGCAAGGCCAATAATTTTATTGAGAAGGTGTCATCTGAAAAACCATAATGAACCCTGTGGTGTGAGCAGTGAGGTCCTCTCCATGGAGTTAAAACACTGGAAAACATTCCTGCTGCCAGGTGATCCATGTCMCATCCCAGGGCTGGAAGGGGTTACCCCATGGGAGCTGAGTGAGGAGTGAAAGGCTGAGCTCCCTTCTGCTGGCACCAGTCACTAAAAGGCTGTTGAAACTCAAATTCTCTCTTACAGCTACAGAGGAGAAAGGATCAGGCAAACCTGATTGTCAGCTTGTGTCAGCCAAAAAAACCACTCAAATTTATGCAACCAGTTCAGGCTTCCCCAAGTGATGCAAAACAACRAAAAAGTGGGAGAGTCTCACTGGAACTCAGGGTTTTCAGAGCTGCATGAAGAGCAGAACTCCAAGGCCAGGCTATTTGGGAAGAGYTTTGTGACAACTCTGGGAGAAGAAAAGACTCTAGAAGAATTTTTTTGTCTCCTGAGAATGTAGTAGTTTAGCAAAAGGTGGTGAAGGTGGGAGGAGGGTCYGTGCTGGGAGCTTAAGGGTTAAAGGCAGTGGGAGGGTGACCTTGAAGGCATCTGCTAATTAACGAAGCTCATCAGTTTAAAAAGGCACGGCTGTGCTCTGCAGTAAATCTCCTTGTGCTGTCCCAGAGCAGTGCAGCTCCCTGGTCCTGCTGTCCCTGTGATCCCATGCCCTGGATGCTCAGAGCTGTGTCCTCTCCTCTCTGCCAGGTGGAACAGGTAAGAGTTTGGATGCTGAATGCCTGCTCATTTCAGGCTTTATTTTATTTTATTTTATTTTATTTTATTTTATTTTCCCCTCCCCCTTAAGAGTATCTTTGCATTTCCATCAGGATTCTATCAGTCTTGGAATGTGCCCTCCCCATCTAGTTATGGAACATTCTGGAGTGTTGCTTATGGGCAGGCAAATGGTGTAAGAGGAGCCAGGCTGGGCATGGAAAAAATTCAGGGACTTAGGAGAGAATATTGCTCATTTTTGGAGGGTTTGGTACCAATATTGCATGGACCTTTAGAGCTTCTTTATTCTAAAGTGGCACAGGGGTTTGCTTTCAGAGACTATTTGCTGTTTTTACAAAGTTACCATCTTCATGTTTGAAATATCTTCCTCTTAAAGGAATCAAGAAAAAGGGAAAATGCTCTTGATGTTTTTATCTGATGTTTTGCTGCAGAACCCTGTTTTCTACACCTTGGGATATCTTATGAAATAGATGTAGATTTTTCCTAAGGTATCAAAGGAGTTTTGTGGCACCTGGGATAGCAAKTAAAAGGGCTGAACATCCCTCTGGATTGATCAACTATTTTAGGCTTTCTTTTGACTGCAAAACTGAGTCATGAAAACTTGTTTCCTAGACTAAATTTTAAGGTGTTTACTGGTGGTGGGGAGAAGAATTTGTACTTTACAAGCAAACAAATATCTGTTTYCTTTGCCCAGCACAAACCCCCTTCCTCTCCATGGTTCCTTCTCTAACTCCCCAATTTTCTTGCATGTTTTCAAAATAAGAGTCTGGAAGGATTCCCAGTTTGCTCCACTCAGGCATCATCACAATTATAATTTCACATTTGGCCTTCAGCAGAACAGAGTGTCTCATCTCTTAGAAAGGAATATTCATAGGAAAACAAATAAAAGCACTCACCAGCTGGTGCCTGGTGAATTATACTGTTTGAAGTTCAAGGATATTGAGTGTAGTACATGCTGATTGCCATTTATGTGGATGTTTGACTGGCATCATTTGACTCTTTCTAGCACTAAATTCAGACAGRTAGAYACCAGGGTAGTTTTTGTTYAAGCTCCCATGAAYTTTCCTTKTTCCCYTGATTTCTTCTTGCCAGCAAATGGYCTGGGTTGGTTCCCCTCTTCCTTGATCCCACAGAATTGCTCTCTTTAGCCTTTTATAAAACATAGGTGGAGGCAGCAGCTGGCTGCCAGGGATGGTCTGATTGCAGGGYGATTCCAGCAAGGAGGAGATGGGAGATTTGCTTGCCTGCTGTCAGCCCTTAACCTGCTGGACAACTCTCCCCCTTTCCTCCTCCTCCTCTTCTCCCATCACCMAGAAAGTGGCTTAAAAAACAACAGGTGAGGGTTAAAAAGAGAGGAAAATGCTCTGGTGCTTTCCTGCTGGTGTAAGAGGAATCGTGTCACAACTTCCTTCACTGCTGCTAGGTCACAGCTTGCAACATGGAAATGCTGTCTGTGTTGGAAGAAAGTTTTAAAAGTTTGCATGGGGGAATACTTTCCCCAGAACCATGGGGGATTTGGAGGCCTGGTTTCTACTGAACTAGACAAACAATGGAATTGCATCAGTTTCCTCCAGGATTTAGTAAAAATTAGACATTTTGGTGCTAAGACTGCACTGTGATAGCAATAAAAATCCTGGTTTTTGAAGAACAAAATCTCTCCCAACTTGGCTGCTTAGTCTTTCTCAATACTGAAATATTTGCATCAATTGGGGGCTCATAAAGAAAATGAAGAACAAGATGCTTAAACGAAACAATTTTGGAACATCTTGCCATGTGATTTATAGAAATGCCATACAAATTCATACATTATGCTATGCATTACAAAAGCCTTTGAAACACCCCCACTCAACAGGTTGTTTTTTTCTTCTGTTTCCTTTTGCTGCATCTTAATTCTGGGTATTGAGAATGGTAAATGTACAGACATAATTGGGTTTGAATGTTCTGTACTAAATCCTTTATTCATATCCCTATGCAAAGCAGAATATGCTTTTATTCCCAATTTATTGATGCCTGCATATCTCTTATCAGCTGTGCTGAAGCTGGGTGTATAAAGCACCTGGCTGTCAGCTCTGGCTRTTACCTAGAAACATCACTCAACTTTTAGTGCTCTTTCACCCACCGGTCCCCAGGTTTATATTAAAAACCTTAAMAGCAACCTTTTGGTTTTATCAGAGAGGCAAAGGAAAAGCAAGCTCAAATACTTTTGTTACACATATTTATTTTGTATCAGCCTCAAACTGCTGAGACAAGAATTTGGTGGGGTTTTTTTCAGGCTGCAGTGCCATAAATCTCCAGGCTGGCTCTTTCAGTTTATCGAGGCTGAGTGGCTGTGGTGATCCTCCATAAACAACTCAGACGTGTGGAAGATGAATTTTAACGAGTGTTCTCAAAGCTAAGTGCTACCTCTTGCTTCTACACCTCAGATTCACCCATTTTTTTTTTATTTTTATGTGATATCAGAGGCTGCTCCGTGGTTTTTTCCCCCTAATTACCTACACTCAAGCTGGATTCTGTCAAACYCAGAGGACAGGGAAGGTAGCTGTGTACACAGAGCTGGGGTTTCCACCTGGCCTGACTGATGCAAGGGTTTAAACTCCCCGTCAAAACACCTGGGCTTTTCAAGGGGAGGGATTAGGAACTTGYGCCTAGGGATTGTTTCGTTTGGTTTTGCCCGTGCAAAAGGCTTTTGTGTTTCGTGTCCTCTCTGTAAAATGTTCAACCTTGTTCTAGGAAAGGCTCCAAAGTAAATTAGAGSGGCCTCAGGGGCTGTTTTAAATCATAGCAGCTGAGCCTTAGCCCAGCAGTTGACGCTCCACCCTGCGTCTCTTCCACCAACACTCTCTGTAATAACCTCAGCTCTTCACCTTCTCACACAGCTCTTTGCTTTGCATCACTGGCAGGTTTCCCTAGGTAGGCTGGAAAATCATCAGATCTGCATCACAACAAGCAAAGAGAACGAGAAGCAGAGCCCACTGGCCTTGCTGGGAAGCAGGCAGTCACCAGTTACTGTAATTCAGTATTCCTGTTTATATTCCGGAGCACGCAGACTGACGGAGTAGGAAAAACACAGCTACAATAATTGCTCCTGGGTATTGTGCTTTCATTGACAAACACAACCACTCCTGAAGCTGCTGAGGACAATTTCCCTGAACTCCCAGCATTGTGCAATTGCCCCTATGCCTTTTTTGGGGTTTCCACTTTGCTCAGCTCTGGCAAATACCAGACAGGGCAGGGAAATTGATGGATCAGTGGAATGATCCAGTACCAAGAAATCCATGGTTACAAAAATAGGCAGTTATTCTTATCATTTCCTTGTTCTGACACAATTTCCTGCYCTCCTCTCAGGCTGTTCTTCAGAARGCCARGATGACAGATCTGCTTTGGAGCCTGTCAAACCCCTGTGCAGAGCACCTCTCCTGCCTTGGAGAACAATGGTTGGGAGCAGGGCGAGGAGCTGTGCTGTGCTAGCAGCCTTTGATCACACCTGGCACATCTCCAAACAGGGCCTGCTCGTGGGCACTGCTGGGCTTGAACATTTCTGATCCTATCACACCAAAGTGTAGGAGCTGTGCTCTGCTTGGTGAGTTTTATTACCCCTCCTACAGGTTTGGTCATCTCCAGCCTCCTTGGAGCAGCTCAGAGCAGGAGAGGGGTGTGGGGACTGGAGATGCTCCCAAATGAGGCAGCTGGGAAGGTGAAAGGGTTTAATGGAGAGGGTTCTGCTGGTGCAATTTGTTCTGACAAGAGAGGATTAATGAGATCTCCCAGCTGCAGCCCCGCTGACAGGGCTGTGTGGGATAATGTTTGGCACGGGGGGAGCGTGAAGATGGAATTGGGAACCTCCCTGGCAAGTGGAGGCTTTCACAATTCCATCAGGATCCTTTGGGATCCATCAGCTGGTGGCTCTAAGGATGTGTGTGACATCTGGCTTGGCTTTGCATGCTTGTCACATTGAAATTGTCATTCTCAAACCGTGTTAGGCTGAGTTCTCGGCTCACCTTCGGTAATTTCTGGGTCTTTTTGTATTAAAAAGGAATTGAAATGAAAAGGCTGAAGAGTCCATAGGTCAGTGTTYTGTAAAGCAAAGTCTTTCTGTTTGCTCATGGGATAACACTTGGAGAGCAGCAGCAGGTGAGGCTCCAAGCAGATCCGTGGCCATGCCTAAATGTAAACACTTGTTCTGATCCAGGAACCTTAATATTGAATAACTCATTCAACATCTAGGAGCGTGTGCAACATTAATATCCCTTAGTGTCAGCAGTTCTAAGTTATTCTGATTAAACTGGAAATTTGTGTCACCAACGGGGATGGGACCTGCTGTGCTCCAGTTTTAGGCTATGGATTTCAGCTTAGTGAGAGTTTTGCATTGCAAAATTCATTTCATTATGCAATGAAGTGATAAAAAAAATCCAAAACATTAACAGCAGCAAAAAAAAAAAAAGGCAAGTAGATGCTTTTCCTGATTCAAGTCAGTTGTGAGGAATGTAAAGCTTGTTTTTTAGCTATCAATTATTAGTAATCACAGTTGAAAACTCAGCTGTGTTAAAACCTGCATGTGTAACTTTCTTCCTTCAGCTACCCCAGATTGCAMTTTATGAGTAAATGCCAGTTCCAACAGGCACATTTCAAGGTAGGAAAATATTCACTTGAATGTGCATTTTTTCTGAAAATAGAACTTTGCTTTATCAGCCTTCTTTCTGACAATACCTCTGAGTTGTATCTATGACAATGCATTGATCARTGCTGGTAAATTCCTTGGAGTTTCCTGCACACAACTCCTTATTTAAATCCCTGACTACACTTTTGTTCTRGAAGTTATCAGCTGGTCTCAGGAGCCCACAAACCCACAGCTCAGCTCTGCACTACACTTGGGATGAATCAGAAGCTGAAATTTCAAATATTCTAAAAGCTCATTTACCCAAGAAAAAAAAGTCCCCAGCATTGCTCCTCAATGAATTGTCAGGAAAATGACTGCATAGATTCTGAATTACAAGTTCTGTCACAAAATACAGCCTGTTTAAATGGCATTTAAAAGCTAATAATGAATCCTGAGTGGTTGAAATAATTGTCTCTCATCTTTGTTCTTTCTCACCAGGTACAGCTGATGGAAATGTTGTCAGTGCTGTTCAAACGGTGAAGCTGCACACAAACACGGGCAGGGGATTGGAAAAGAGAGAAGAGGAACCTTGAGGTKGTGATGGTTTCATTTCTCTGAAGTYTAAGCTCAGGTTTGCCCATGTGGCATTTCCGCAGTGCAGACAGAAAATGGTCAGTGACATTTCAGAGCAGAGAACCCAGCCCTAAAGAACTATCACACATTTAGCTGATAAGGTGAATCATAGTGATGTTAAATGGGATTAAAAATGTGGTTTTTCAAGGTAACCTGTTGGAACCCAAAGTGAGTAGTCAAGCCATAACTAATTATCATTATTCATTTATTTATCCCAGACTGCTGACATGCTTCAGTCTCCTAAAGTCTTGAGAGYATTAATTTGTGTGATTGCACAGGATGACTTAAACCTGGCAGTTGGTTTAGTTTGCGTTCTGGGAMTGGCTGAACTCAAAGACCTGGGGAGCAAGCACACCCTTGGTCCTGCTCCAAACTCTGCCTGTAAACCAGGTGCTCAGCTGCAGGCAAAATGAGCTGCAACTCAGGGACTTGTAATTCTGTGTTTTGGGGTCACCAGGTCTCTGGGACCCACTTTTTTCAAAAGAAATACAACGTAACACTTAACTCTTGCAGGAGATTTGACTCCGGGGTTTTGAAAAGCCTTTCTCAGCTCATACCTGAGGGGCTGTGTGCCAAGAAATCTGCCAAGCCAAGCACTGTRAATGTCACTAAAGCTGGTGGGTGCAAACAGAAGAGCTCAAAATTGTGATAAGAGGATCTTCAGAGCTTCTGGTGGTGCTTCCARGGAACACCTTCTGCTTGTAAGTGAGGTAAGAGGAGGAATTACTGAAATGCTTTTAACTTGGTTGAACTTCAAAGACTTCTTGTTACCAGAGACACCACCAAGGAGGTCAGGAAAAGGTGTTTTAACCTCGATGGGAGGGAAATTCAGGTGAGATAGTCAGAAGGAATTCTTTCCTGTGAGGATGGTGAGGCCCTGGCACAAAATGCCCAGAGAWGTTTTGGGTGCCCCATCCATCCACTTCAACCCTGGCAGGGCAGGRACTGGAATCAGAGGAGTTTAAGGTCCCTTTCAACCCAGACATTCCATGCCTGTTYTGTGATTTGATCTACTTGTGCCCCCGTGCCCTTCTGTCTCTTCCTTACAACCCTGAAGAAGTTCTGCTGCAAACAGTCTGTGTAGAGGGGATGGGCTGGATATTAATGTTCCACTTGCTGCCTCTCTGAGAGGTTACAGCTGAACCTGTGGTCAGGAAAGGAGCTAAACCCATTATTTTCAGCAGCCTCACAYTGATCCACAGTGGCCAGGTTTTGGTAAAGGCTGATAAGGTAATTTTTTCTTTCAGCAGTCAGAATACAGGGTGAGAAAATGCAGGCAAARAAGAAAAGTTTAAATTTTTTTTCTTTGCTGAGAAGGCAGCTCTTCTTTCCCTTCTGAGAAAATGAGATATTCACACAAAAGATGAGTAGGTTTGATAACGCCAACTATGATTCTCAATTATATATTTTCTCTTCCCTCACAGAAATTGATAATGACATCGTTAATAAAATCCAGAAGGAAAACATTTGTGTGCAGGAACAGAAGATGTACAGTGGCTCCTTGTGAGTATAGAGAGCTAATAAGAAAWCTTGTTTAGATATACACATTTAAAGTCCTCATGCTGAAATGCTTCTGTTTGCTATATTTTTAACTGTACATTTTTTTTTGGATAATGTTTTACAGGGGAATTTAATTAGTGCTCATCTTTAAGTCATACTTAATGATTTACTGTTGTAATAATGCAAATCTTGGCTCTCCATGACTTCAGATTGGATAAATTCATAGAACACCCTCACAYTGATGTTTTGGTGTCATTTCAAAAGTTTCACGTTTCCTCCTCTCTTCCCCTTACCCTGCCATGATGTAAAGTTCCTCTCCCAAGGATCTCCCCAGTATTTTCCCACCTTTCTTTCCTTGGTTAGCAGTGAAGTAACAAAAGCTTGATATTCAGCGTTCTGTGGCCATATCAGCATCCTTAATAGAGTTGCATGATGCTCAAGACAAGAAAATTTCTCAAGCTAATGTTTTCCAGAGCTCATATTTTGGGTAATCTTGTAACTGTAAATCCATTTATCTCTTTACTGCCACTAAGTCGTGGCAAAGCTTTTCTCATTTGGGTGGATATTGGCTATGAGAATTTAATTTCTGTGTCTTTCTCCTGTTGGATCCAAGGAGCACTGTTRCTTTTCATTTTGGCAGAGACACACACGAGCTGCTTTCCTTTGCTACTCCAGAAATCAGCAGCCACCTTTATTAGATTGCCTTTGGGCATGTTTATAGTTTTTTCTCTCTTGGCTGTAGCCTTTGATGAAACATRCACAGAACCATATTTGATACACATTTTGTGGGATCACACACCTAGGATAAAAGCATTTCAAAGACTGTGTTGTTCTAGCTCTAAACTTACCTAATCATCTGAAGCTGATATTTTCCTTGGTTTAGATAAAAGGAAGACAAAAACATTAGTGGCAAAAGTTTTCTTTCTTCTCTTTTTTCAGCTGAGGTCRTTGATTAGTTTTCTGTTCTCAGCCAACTTCCCCTTAGAGTTTTGATTGCATGAGCTGAGTAAAACTGTCCTATTCAGCATTTAGACAAACTTTGGGAAGTTTTACAGCAACTTTAGGAGTTAGTGTGCACTTGTGTTATAACACTGCCTGCGGTAACCAATGTTGTTGTTGAGGTTGTGCTGGAACATCAGGATCTGGCCATTCAAACATGACCTTTAAGTCAGGAGGCAAAATAAACCAGTGCCAGTTATTTTTTTTTTTTTTCTTTCCTGTTCCTCTAAAATTGCTCACGTGTTCAAGCAATAATCTCACTGATGTGCAGCTCCTTGCTCCTGAACTGGTGGCTCCTGGTCCTCATTTTGTGGATCCATATGGGACTCTGCATATAAATGAATTCTTCCCCTCCAGATCCTGTTGAAAGAATTGAAGTAATGGCTTTTACGTTTTGCCCACATTTTTATTCAGTGGTTGGCGAACGATTCTTTGCACTGTGACAAACCCTTACTGCATGCCCACGACAATTTCAGTTTTGCAATGGCATGACACGGTTGCATCACCAAGTTTCACCCGATGGTGTGAGATGGGTGTCACTACGTAAGCTACACTTGTGGACAAGGTGTAATTTCTGGCCAGAATGATATGTATGGAATGTAAATATGTTCCATCACCAAGCTTGTCTCACCCCATCTCGCCGTTCCGCACCTCCTGCAGAGACAGCACACTAAAGGGATGTTAAACAGCACAGGRGGAGCCGTGAGCTCTCGGGAAGGTGTGTGACCCAGGGTGCTCCACRAACAACCTGGTGCTGAACGCTGTGGGAAACTCATGAAGAAACACGCGTGGGACCACGGTTCAGCTGCAGACACACCAGGTAAGCACCTCACCTTACCCAATCCTGCCTCAGTTTCCTTGCCTGGAACACGGCTGCGGCCCTTGGTTCCCTTGCCAGGCACAAGGAGATGCTGCCAACAAAACGAGTTGGGAGATGCAGCCAAGAACAAGTRTTACGTGGCAGCGGCGCTGCTGTTGATTATATTTCCCCTGGCCTGTCGTCATCCCCGTAGTTTCCTTCCTAGCTCCACCCTCACCCAGGGCTCTCCAAGGCAGTGCTGCCAGTCCCCTGCCCCCTGTCACCACCATCCGCGATGTCCCTGGGGTTTTGGGTTTGGTGGGAGTGGGCAGTTCGGTGCTTTGATCTTGGGCGGAGAGGGCRGGCGGGATGCAGGTCCGGGAGGGGTCGGGGATGCTCCGAGCGCCACGACCCGCGCAGGGATGCTCCGGCGGGATGCTCCGGRGAGATGCTCCCGGGGAATGCTCCCAGGGGATGCCCCCAGGGATGCCCTGGGGAAGCTGTGTGTCCGGAAGGGATGCTGGCGSGGGCGGCTTGCGGGAAGCCCCAGAGGTTCGGGGGCGGGCGGGCGGTGGAGCGCGCAGGGAGGTGCCGGCGGCGGCACCGCCCCGGGAGGCGGGAGGGGACGGGGACGGGGACGAGCGGCGGTGACAGCGACCACAGGCACACGTGCCCGGCCGGCAGCGGCGGCGGAGCGAGTACCCGGCGGCGGAGGCGATGCGCGGCTGCGGGCGCTGCTCGGCCCCGGCCCGGCGGGCAGGTAAAGGGTCCCGGGGAGCGCTTCTTCCCCCGGGGAGCGCTCCTTCCTTCCCCCCGCGTTTTAGAAGCGCTTCTTCCCTCGGGTTGCGCTCCTTCCCCCGGGAGCGCTCCTTCCTTCCCCCCGTGACCCAGGGAGCGCTTTTTCCTTCTCCCCGTGCCCCGAGAGCGCTCGTTCCCCCCCGTGCATTGGGGAGCGCTCCTTTTTCCCCGGGGAGCGCTCCTTCCTTCCCCCCGTGTCTTGGGAGCGCTCGTTTCCCCCGGGGAGCGCTCCTTCCCCCGCCGGCAGCGCGCCCGGACACGGTCACCCGGCGGGTTCGGAGCGGGTGCTCATATAATTTGGGATTTTTTTTGTTTGTTTTGTTGTTTGTTTTTTTTTTTAAGTCTGGTGGGTTTCAGCCGCTTTCTGCCAGCTCAGTCGCTCTCGCTGTTCCGCTGTTGGTGCTTCCCCGGGCGCCCCGCAGAAGTGACTTTGTTGTAGGAGGCTCGGGGTTAACTTCGCTTTTTGCTGTGGTGCTGCRCCAGGGGCTCGCACAGTGTGTGAGTAATTCTTTTAGTTGCCGTTGATGTGAGGAAATGATGCTGGAGAAATTCTCTCCTTGCATCTCCCTGTGCACTTGCTGACTGAAGTTGAGTTGGTTGGCTGTTGACTTTGACTGAAGAAATAAGCCACTTAATAGTAATAATAAAACAATGCCTAAACTTAAAAAAAAAAAAAGTGAAACATTGTCGGAAGTGCATTGACATAGCAAAGTTGCTTTAAGGGGATATCTGAGGAAAAGGTAATGTGTAAGGCATAATTCTTTTTTTTGTTAAAAAAAGAGCTGTTCATACGATTCAGTGAGAAATAGGGTGAATTTTCATTGATAYTCACCTAGCAAAACTATGGCAACTGGCAAGGATCCAGTTGGTGCCCTTAGTTTTATGACAGCCAGTTGGTCGAAGCACACTGAGAGCTGAATTGCTRCTTTTAATGCTACGGCATTGAGAAAATAGAAGTTTTCACCTGGAKATCTTAGAATTAATTTACTGTGATTAAACTGAAGAATTTGTCATGTATTTTGCAGTAATTCTCAGGAGATGATACTGTTGAGTGGGCYGATTTAACTGTCAGGATGAATGGGTGTATTTGAGTAATAATCTTACTTGTTTGATTTCTTGCTGCTGTTCAATGCCATCATAAAACAGCTTATCACAAAGCAAATAAACTTGCATGTGCTGTAGCCTGAAGATGGATTCAGTATGTGTAGTTTCACTTTGCTGTAGCTGTGGGAAGAACAATTTGAAGAAAATGGTGCAGAGAGGATTTTTTCATTTTATTTCTTAAAATTTTTTGCACTTTTTTTAATAGGAGTGGTAAATTTTATGCTGTTAAGTTTAATTTTGATTATATTAAAGAAGCTGTGAGATGGTTTGCGATGTGTGGATTTAAGGTGTTAATTACRAACAAGGGCATGAGGAGGGACACTGCTGTCAGTGACAGGAAGGTGGGTGTCTCAGCATCCCAGGGATTCCTGTAATCATCCATCATCCCCTCTTGGGACAGTCCATCAGGCTGTAACAGAGCTAGAAGTGTTACTTATGTCATTCAAGGTAATTAAGGCCATAACTGGCTCAATTTCACTGCAGGTTTTTTTCCCAGTGTCTGTTGCATTAGGTAATGTAAGTGGCTGCTTTTGGACTAACTACACTTCTTGAACAGATGATTATTAAAAAATTTACCTGCTCAGGCAAGAAACTCCTGAGGAGAATCGTTGTTGCACTTTGGGTGTTGAGGTTCATTGGGATTTGGGACCTGCTGTGATGAAGCTGGGGTCAGGTCGTGTGTGTGGCTGGAGTGGGTTTGGGACAGGGGATAAACCTCMCCCCAGAAGCTTCTTGGTTCTTCCCACTGATATTTCCTGAAAAGAAGTGTCTGTTTCTGCTCCTTCAGTCTACACTGTGCCYGTTTGCCCATCTCATCTTTAATTTCTTGTAGATAGCTGAGGGCTTCCATGAGGCCTTGGTCAGAGGCTGTCAGATTCAGGCAGGATGTGTGTAACTAYTTGTGCTGCTACTTTGCTGTGAGAATTTTGAGTTTTTATCTGTTTTGCTCACCATCACCATTATAATGAGCTAATTTTAATATGGGGCTTTGAATTCCAATCTCCCAAGGTACAGAAAGTGGGGATCTCATTAATATTATTTGGCTGGGGTCCCTCTGTCTGGGCATGGGGGAGAGGGAAGCTTTACCTTAGCAGAGGAGAGCAAAGCATGGCAAGTATGCTCTGCATTTCCTCTGTGTTGTTTCCACCCTTGAGTGGAAAATTGCTCCTGATTTCCTCAGATTTGGAGGATTTACATTGGCACTCTTCCCACATTCCCATTTTACTTCCAGTTGTACTTATTAGATAACGTGCTTGCATAGAAGCTTGTTTATAAGAAAAAGAACTTTTTTTTTTCTGATCTATTCCTATTTAACTTAAGCAGTTAAATGTTCCCTGGGTTCAAGGGATCTGTTTCTTAAGATTTTGCAGGATTGTGCCTTGAACTCTGATTTTAAATTCTGTATCAGCATAACAGCTGAGTGCACCTCTATTTCCTAATSTGTTGATGCTGTAAAATCAAATCATAGAACCAGATGGAATATTCATGTTTAGATCATCTGTGTCTCAATAGCAAAGCTTTCTTTCTGTATTCCACTGTAATCCACGTAAGATTGTCTGTAATCCAAGTAAGGATTAACTCCCCGTTGTCTTCTGTGTGAGATTTCTAATGAAGACAAAGAATGATGAGGGAAACTGGGCCAGGTCTCCCATGTTAGAGCAAATGATTGATCACTTTTTATGTACCTGGTAATTTCTGCCTTGGAGAGATTAKCTTGGGTGTAACTACAGGTTTACCAGCATAGCCTCAGCGTGGGTTGATTGCTGTGTGGGCAGATAGTTTTGGTCCAATTTAGGAATCAGGAGTAAGGAAGCCTTGTTGATGGAGAGTTTGCTTCTGTTTGAGGTTCTCCATCTCCCCTGGATATTGGGTGTCTTGTGAGCAGCAAGGCTCTGTGGATGTGCCCTCTGTCCTGCCCTGAGGATGCCACCTCCTAAAGCAAATTTGACTTTTGGCACCTCTCTGGTCACATGTCTGGCTGTGCCAGGGTAAACACTCGCAGGAGTATAAYTGGATTTACATTAACTCATCAAAAAGCTACTCTGGAGTGATAGAAAGGAGGGTCTTGCTGTAATTTTTTTTTTTAAATATTTAGGAATCACTAACTTTTCTAAATCAAAAATGTCAGTCCTTTAAAAAGGTACGCAGCCAGAGGTAATTTTCAARCCCTTTAAACTGTTTCTTTCAACTTAGAAATTACTTGGTAAAATATTTGTAAAGACTGTAGAAAATAAGATGTTAATTACCTTTTTYAAGGTARTTAAATTTTCTTGAAACATTCCTGGGTGGTTTTGAACTTAGGTTGTTTTGCACTACAATTACATATTCAGACAAATCAATTATCTCGGAGGAAAAAGAAAGCCTGTGGTGTGTGCCAGCTCAGATGTTTGGATGGTGAAACATTAACCAGGTTCCTTGAATGAACCTCTTCTTCAATTAAGAGACATCTTTCGAGGGGAGAATGTTCCCACTTCTGCAATCTGAGTGACGTGGAGTAAACACAGAACAATTACTTGTAATTTCACATAACTCAAGCTTTTAAAGAGGTGAGAATAAATGAGGAAGGTTCAATGACTTTTTTTTTTTCCTAAGGTCATTTTCAGTTAAAAGAAATTCTTGTAGCTAAATTATGCTTCTGCTTCATGCAAGTGTAACTTACCTGTGGAACTCATTACTCCAATATCTTCCTGTTGTTAAAGATATAAATGAATTTGWAAAGTTGTTTGGCAAATTAAGATAGAAAAGTACGCTGGGGCATTAACCACAAAGATGCAGATACAATTTCTAGTTGAAGCAGCTCCTACATCAGAGATTGCTGGAAGCCAGGAGATTATTTTGCAGGCAGAATCACGGGATGATTTCCTGACCTTACAGTCTTCCCCTGAGCATCTGTTTTTGGTCAGAGTTACAGGCAGCTTATTGGACTGAGTGGATTTTAGAAGTGATATGGTCCCCTTGCARACTGTATGTGATGGAAATTTGGATGTGTTTTCCTGGATCGCTGCTGTTTTGTCTGGAATAGTTTCAAGCAGGTGAACATTAGATGCAACTTCAATTTTCACACTTGGGGAAAAGACCTGAAGTAGTGTGCTTAATGCTGTGTTTCCTTAAATTTTGATTTACTGGCTTTTCATAAGCATTATCTGTCARTAACACAGATGGAGTTGACCTTTTCCAAGGCTGCACTACTGCTGCAAAACTGCATTATGAAATGATTGGATTAYTGTGGGAAAATCTGGAGCACGTTACAATTTTATTTTTGATTTCTATTTTCTTAAATGCACGCTGCTTTTCTTAGAAGACTTTTTTTTTGTTGTTGCCCTCTTCACACAAGCAGCCTGCTGACCTTTAGGCATTATTTTAACCCTTTTGATTCTTTCACTGCCTCCTGCCAAACCCTGGGTTGGAACTGATGGGGACAAATTCTGTGTCTGTGGCTTTCCTATTGACTTCGGCTGCTGCTTTTCTGAGGAAAACAGACCCTGGAGCTGGGAGTCTTCAGGCTGATTGTGGAATTGAAGCTGGAACTTCCAGATGGATCACTCAGGTGTCCAACCTCCCCTGCTCCCAGAGGGGACCCTGGTGCAGGTAGATTGGATGCACACTGTGACCACATTTAAAGCAGAGCCTCTTGGCTTTTTAACCACAATTTCTGATGGTCTTTAATTAAAATTAGCTATATTTCTTGCTTGCTGCTRGTGTTTTGGTCAGTGCATGGTGTGAGCCTGAGCATGGTGACCCTGGGGGTGACTTTTCCTTCTGCCGTGGTGGGTGCCTGCCTCACATGTATTTACACAGATGCTCCTTCGCTGGCTTGTTTTCACTTTCCCACAAAAACAACTCTCTAAGATGCAAGCTAAATACTAACGTAGGTTTTGAGATCTTTGTTTGGTTTTGTTGGCCTTTTGGGATGGGGCAAAATAAAGGGAGATCTTATTCATATCCTTCCTTTCTGGGAAGTGCTTGTACCCTTGGCAATTCTTCCTGTTGCCCATTCCTAGGAGCTACAGATGCAGTCTGCAGAGTAAATTTTGCTTTACTGGAAACTTTAGGTTTGGGGGAATTGCATTGTTTTGGAAATTCTTGGAATTGTATTGCTTTGCTGCCTTAAGATCAGAGCTAATTTAGAAATAAAGCTTATTTTCTTTTGCGTGTGAATTAAGATACACAAGCAGCTCTGTCTATTCAGAATTTGAGTGTCATTCTCTCCTCCCAAACAGATAAGCCCAGCTTCTAGAAGTAAGTTTCTAGCCAGGATGGGTATATAATCTATATTGTTTGATAATCTTTTAATGGGGGTGAATGAGAATGAGGGGGCCATGCTAATTTATTTGAGCAGGCATTTATCAGCTTTGCCATTGATGTGGAGGTGGTGATGATCTGGAGCTGTCAGCRAGGATGGGGCAGTCTCTCTCTCAGCTCACTTTATCACGGCTGTGAAAGTTTTTCTTTAGAAGTCTGACTCATTTGGGTTTAAGTGAGGAGGGATTACAGAGCTCAGTTTGTTGGAATTTTATTGGATGCAGGTTCTCCTTGAAGTAAAATCTTAATCAACCTAATGGGTTTGACAGCTTCAAATAAAAATACCCAAATGAATGAACATAACTCATCCCCTTGTCGCTGCTTCCCTGGGTTTCAAGAGGAATGTTTTTTTGCTGTCTTCCCTCATGGGAAACATCTGCAGAACGAAATTGCAGATCATTAATGCTCCTTCAATAGCAGGCTTTGTTCCCAGTTTCTTCCACTTGGAAACAATTAACTGGAGAGTTTTGTTTTGTCTTGTTTCTCTTTTTGAATGCAAACATCTAATTCCAGTCATATATTCTAGTGGATTTTGTACAAGTCCTGCTATTTGGGATTGCTCGTAATTATTTCAGAATAAATTCTCTCTGCCCAAATTCAGATAGTCAGAACACTGCCTTTGTGGTTGGGGTGTGATTTTAATTTATTTTATTRTATAAGTGGCTGAATATTGTTTCACTCTGTAAATCTGTAAGATACAAATCTCATTAGAAGCATTCAGGAAGGTTTCATTYATGTTCAGTTCAGGAAGGTTTCTGGTTCTTCACATCTACATAGCAACATTTAGCAAAAAATCTGCCTGGCCTTTGATAGTGAGCAAATGAAACATGAAGAAGATGAAACATTCACCTACTTGGGTGCAAAAGTTGAATCAGAAAACCTCCAAATCTGTTTAGCTGACTGTGAGCAGTTTGTATTTCAAGACACTTTGCCAGGTTGGTTATTCCTGTCCTTATCTTCTGCACAGGGGAGCTGGCATATGAATAGTTCTTAAGGCCATTAAAAAATCATAACTACATCTTTAAAGGCTTTATTGACACCTGCTGAAATGTTCTGGGTTTSAGCTTTATGTGATTTTTATCCCTGAGCCAAACCAGGAAATTGTATAATTATGACAGCTGAATTAAAATATCTTCTAGTMAGTGTTCACCAGAACTAAACAGCCATGATTAATAAACTCAGTGTTTTTTTGGTTAATGAAGGGCTAAGTAGTCATAATTTATGCACTTAACATAGACTTTGAGAATTTGTGAATGGGGCACGATAATGACAAGTGTAGTGGTCAGTTTGATCTGTTATAAACTATCCTGCCTGGAGCTATGTTTGCATGAAAGGAGGATTAAAAACAAAAAACCCACTGTGGTAGCAGTGCACAAAGGAGCAGCCAGTGTGGTTGGACAGCATGAGCAAGAGCTGTAAATATGCTTAAGGGAAGGTATTTAAAGTTTAGCAAACTACCCCACCCTGCCTATGGACAATTTGCCCCAGATGAATCAGGGCCAAATTGTTTTTTAAGATCTGCATAATGTGTCTGCAGGTTTTCACGGAGYAGGTTTGTCATATAGAAACATAGAAAAACTGAAAGTAAATTTTAAATTGCTTCAYCATGTGTCATCCTAGCTCAGCGATGTCAGTATTGCTGTTCTGTGGAGCTTTTCTGATTAGATCACTTCCAGGAAGCAGAATTAACTAAACCAGGCTTTGCTGTAGTTGAGGTTCTCTGAACTTCTCCAGGTAAAGTCCTGAACAGGTCACTTATTATTCACCCCAGCAGTGTATTCTGATATTTTAATTTTTGACCGTTTTATTTAAGCTTAAAATAGTTTCCGGAATCATAGTTGTGGTTTTCATGATGATGATGATGATGTAAATATTCAGGGACTAGAGCTTTAGCAAACCGAAACCCCAGTGTCCCTTCCAGCTTTCCCAGGGTGGTGCACCACTCCAGATATCTAAGTGCTGTTTCTTTCTGTAGGGAGATTTGTGGCTCTTGCAGAAAAAGAGGACCCTTACTGGTGCAATTCCCTCATTCAGTGCTGTACTACAACACACCAATCCCTTTTTTCTTTAAGGTTCTTCAGCCTCCTACCTCTGGGAATGCAAAACTGATTCATTTTATCTACAGGTACACCCAAGCCATGTGGAGATGTTAAATGTGAGAGGACATTTGATCATGCAGGTCAGTACAGATTCAAAATAATCTCAACTCTCCATGTGTCCAACTCTCATGGTGAGCTCTGAGCCTGGCTTGTGCCATCTGACTGCTGGGAAGAGGAACATGTGGGAGTAAGGGGAAAAAAAAAAGGTAAACCAACAGCTTAGTGCAGGTTTTGTCCTGCTCAAGTTATCATCAGGGCATTTTTATGAATCAAAAGTGTTCTGTTTAGGTTATTTTGGTAAATTTTTAAATAAAGAATCACACAGCGCTTTTAATAGATCTTTCCTCTATAGTYCTGGATTTTGATAAGAAGTGTGACAGTAATAGTGGTTATTTAGGGAGCAGTGCTGGCACACGCACAAGTAATTTGCATATGGCCACAAGCTTCTTTTATTGAAATATATGGTTGAAGTGCTAGTAAAAGGCACTGGTTGATTTGGCCTCCAGTGGAAATGATTCTCCAATTTCCTTCCTAGGTTTGTTTTGCCTGAGAGCTATGGAAAGGGAGGATCTATTTCTGTGCACCTCTTGTTATAAAAATAAACCTTTTGTTATGAGGGAGGTGAGCAGGGGCTTGGAGGAGAGAGTGAGGAGGAAGGAGGAGGCAGGGKTGGATTCCCCCTCTGGACCTTCTCCTACAGGGACCAGCACCTTCAGCCTTTGTGTACCTGCCTCTGTCCTGGTTTTGTGTTGCCCCTCAAGTAGGCCCTGATGAACCTCAGTTATTTTAGAGCTCTTTTAATCTCATTTTTACCCTGCTTGGAATTGCACCTCTCTTGCTGCTGCTCAGCTTTCCCTCTTTTCCTGCTCCTCGAGGTGCCCTGCTCCAGGTGCCACCGTTCCCTGGGATCATCTGACGTGATTTGGAACAACAAGGTGAATTATAAAGCAGATTTGGTCAATGGTGAAGAAGTGTCCARATTGTTGATGTGCTCTCAGCACATGGCCTTCCAAGAGCAGCCTCTGTCCCTCCAGGATCTTTCTTGGGAGTCTGGTTTGAGGTGCACATCACCCTGTGTTGTTGTCCAAGGCTGCATGGAGCAGATATTTGTGCAGAGGTGTCCCTGGAGAGATCTGATGCTCAGCAGGTAAAGATCAGTGTAAAAGATCATGTTTGATTGTACCATTCTGGTACAATCCCATGAATTAGACTGGAAAGGTTGAAAGGGCCTTCTGGCTTACGCAGGTATAATTTCAAGCCCACAMTATTTTGAAGAAGGCTGAAAGAGTGGAAGGAACTTGTGAAATATGTTTGCAAAAATGCACCCAAACACTTCCTCCTTCATTTCCTCTAKACATACTCATCATTTTTCTTCTGTTTTAGAAGAGACAGAAGCAAAATGAAAGCAATACTTTCATAAGCTGGAGGCAGGTGCAAGGTATTTTCTCAGTAGCTTTCACTATCAGATGCTATTTTAAGRTGCTTGTAGCAGCTGGTCGTTCTCTTACTTCTTGGAGTGACTGTCTGCTCATAARTGTTGGGAAAAAAGCCCTCCAGATTGTGCAAAAGAGCCTCTGAGAAGTTAAAGTGTTCCTGTTCCTCTCTTGTGTGACAAGTGCAGGGGGATGTGTGGTTGTTTCATGTGTTTATGAAAGATGAAACTCATCACGTTTGAGCCAATTAAAAATCAAAAAGCCAGGCACGGGATCTAAAAGCCCAGAGCCTACAAACCCATCAATCTGTGAAAAAAAAAAAAAAA
>NW_026623579.1:540795-551825 GCF_030028575.1 Malurus melanocephalus | reverse complement strand
CCAAACCTAAAATAGATAATATTGCTTTGGAGGCAGTTATTATCTGTATGTAACAAGCAGGCTTTTCTTAAGCTTTGTGTTTACCGTGGATGTTATTTGTGATCTCCTGCAGGGCCTGTAGRTTTCTTTCACCCCACATCAAGAAAATGAAGCTGGTTTCTTTTGCTTATCTTGTTCCCATTGAAACAYATAAAATTGTCTCTTGTGAAGCACTTGTACTAATTTGGCTGACAGCAACAGGTCAGGTTTCTATTTTATTTTCTACCTCTTAGTTTAGCATCCCGCTGCTCTTTGCAAATGAGTSTGTTCCAGCAGAGCAACAGAAGAGCAGGATCTGTATCCACAGACTGGCATCATTTGAAGCCCTACAGGGAAGCTTAAGCTCAGTGGGAAGATTTGGAAGCTGGCCAAGCCATGACCCTGCTTTAGCAGCAAATCACCTGTGTGGTGAAGGCTCTACCTGCTCTGCATCAGTGCACTCCCTGTGATGCTTGTAGTGCTAAAAATAATTCTGACTCTGATTTCCCCAGGGTAATTAGCCTGTGCAGAACCAGATTGAGATTAGGCTTTTTTTTTCTGGTGCCTTATCATATTTAAGTGCAGGTATTTGCCATATGCTGCAGGGGGAAAAGGCTGTCTCRGTTTCTCATATTGAGCTGTATGGAATCCAGTGCCCCTTGCTGCCTTTTGTGATCGTACCCAGGGGGGATGAGGCCCACTCACCTCAGCTTTTCACTTTGGACTTGTTTCTTTCTGCAAAGGAAGCACAATGCTTGCTTGGAGGTGTTGATAATCCAAGGAACATCCTTCCCTTGGTAAGGTATTCACTTTTCTTCTAAATATCATCTATGAGTGGTGCTGGGTTTGGGATTCTCCGGGGCAAACTGGTAATGCTGAGCAAGGGGTTACTTTATTTGGGTGATATTTTCTTATCTCTGTAGCTGTTAGTGCTTAGTATAAAGCATTTCCAGATAAGGTGCTGAAATAAGCCATTGCAMAGGAGGAAGTGTTGGTTTCTGTAGAAAAAGTCATTCCATTCCTAGTAATGGTTTGTATCTGGCTGTGTTTGAGCTACAGTGATATTAAAAACCTGGGGTACTGGGTATGTTCTGTTATAGAAATAACCACCCWGCACATGCAGTGGTTGTGTAGCCAGCAGAGAGATATTTCCCTGATATTTCCTTTGTCTCCCAGGGCRGAATGGTTTCATTTATGGCTCCTAGAGCCAGCAGGCTCAATTCATGGCAAAAARATAAAAGAAAAATATGAAAAAAGGACCTCACCCCCTTGCTCCTGTATCACCTTGTSAGCCTTGTTTCTCAGAGCACTGAATTTAGAAATTATAAGTCTAARAACTTTCCATAGCCAAATATTGTGTTGTATAACAGAAATGTAATTATCTTTTAGTGTAATTGGTACAGTGTCTCATTAATTAGGTTTTAAGTCAGTGAATGTGCCAGACAGGCAGAGATTGGGTTGAATCAAACCCTGTGCCAGAATCAAAGGAGGTTTAACATGAGGGAGTTCCATCAGTTCCTTCCTGTTGGAGCCTGTATTAAYGTGCATTTAAGTGAGAAGCATCTTCCTAACAGCCTCTAATGCCTGTGTTAGTAACCTTAGCTATGGTGAATTTAAATGTTTATTAGCATTTAGTTATAGCTAAAACACCCTGACTGAATCTGACCTTCAAGGTGGCTGGCATAGACACTGACCCAAGGTTTTCCCCTTCATTGGATAAACAAATGAGTTCAAGAATGAACAGGTTTATCTAATAGTGGTGGTGTGGTGCTCAGTTGTGTTTTTGTCATCTTGCCTAACTTTGAGTATGATACTTTAAAAGTATTAACTGCATTAAAGCATCTTCAGTGAGCATTGTGCACTGCTGGGTGTGCAAGGAGTGATTCCATAGTGAAGAAAGGCAATTTCTTCCATAATTTCCAGTGTGTAAATCCATTTGTGTTTGTTCAGTTTGGTTATATTGGGCACTTTTATGATGTTTTCAGTGTCTTGCAGTGTTTCTCACTTGTGGCTTTGCTGGCTTCCTGTCAAGACAGTAAGTGAAGTAGAATTGCTGGGTGATTTCTCTAGGCTTTCAGTGGCATTTGAAATATCTCTTAAAACATCTTAAAAAATCATTTAGCTCTAAATATTATATCAGTTTAAGGGAGTACATGCGGTGTGTTTTAGTGAAAGAAACTAAAGCATATGAAAARAAAAGTAAAAGATTCCCAGGGACCATAATTAGAGGATACATAAGGGAGGATAAAATGCTAGGAATATTTGTTCAGTCGTGGTGAGTTGTGACCAACTTTCCTGTCACTAATTCTTTCTTTCTTGTCCCTATTTCCCCCAAAAGAGGAGGAGATGGCAAAATAAAAGGATATCATAAAAATGACAGGTGCAATCAAAAGCAGTCTCTCTGCAGGAAGAGATTAAAGTATATGGATTTTTCTGAGCATTGGAGATTTGGCAGCGTGTTAAAGAGAAGGCTGGAGGAGATAGACTGCAAACATTATTTTTTTCCTTGTTATATAAGAACAAGGAGCCATGCAATTAAATCAAAAACAACAGAGTTAAATTGATAACAGGAAGTGTGCCTCTTTTGTGTGCCAAACAGAATGGTTTCTGTTTGCAGATTTTTGCTACAATGTGCCATTGAAAGGGGAACAATAAAGAGGCCAAACTCAGACCAAGAATTTGGCAAAGTGTGTTTTTTCCTTGTGGTTGCTTAGGGAATATTTGGCGATACAGTTGGCCATGGACTTCTGAGGCTGAGGAAGGAAGAGGGAAAACTTCTGGCCTGTGGAGGATAAGGACTGCATGAACAACAYGTTGGTACCAAAAACACCCTTTCTACATGCGAGAGAGAATTTCTGTCTCTTCCAAATTAAGTGATTCTGTTGATGTTGTTCAGTATAGAGGAGAAAAGCAGAGAAAATTGATGCAGGAAGAAAGAAGGGTTTTAGATGTGAATATGTGCTGGCCTGGCAGGGGGTACCCCAGAAATCCTGGCACCCCTGGCTCCAGCACCACGAGGAGAGTGGTCCCCATTCCCTGTGACTATTCCAGTGACCTCCTTAGGGAACAGAATCCTGGCATGGTGGTCATCTCTGTGTCTTCTTCTTGAACTGGGGAAGTGAAAAAAGGGCCATCAGCAGAAGACTGATGTCAGAGTGCACTTGCCCTTTTCTCAGGTTAGAACACATGATGTATTTATTGTTAATTGTGTGTCATAGCCATCRTTGGGTTAATTTATTTGTAAACACAATACTTACATACAAGAAGTTGCAGCTGCAGCAGGAATGTGGGTGTGAAGGTTCAGAGGCAGAGTATGGCCAAATTTCTAAGCAATCCACTGGCCAGGGATGGGTTTATTTCTTCTGTGGCCTCAGTTGAGGCAAATATCAGTAAATATCACTGATGTGTTGCGCCAGTCTGGAAGCTGTGAGGTGGCAGCTCAGCAGAGCCATCCCTGCTGTCCAGATAGAAACTTCTCCCTAACCTTTTTTCCCTTTTCCATTTTTAAAATTTTTTTGATCCCACTGTGTTTCTGTAGGCTTGAGGAAGACTGCTCACTCTGGGTTAAATAAGCAGGTGGGTTTTACGGACAGTGTGCTCCCTTGCTGAATGGGCCATTTCTATTCTGCAGCTGGGGCGATGTAACTGGGGAAAAGAGCATTTGACAGAGGAAAAGCAACTGGAAAAACCTACAGGAACGAGCCTACTCCTTGGTTACAAAGTCTGAAAGCAAACAAAATAAAAACAGCGGCAATGGGTCCTCAAAATGAGAGGGTGGAGAATAACAGGAAGGGAATAGGAAGCAGCAAGTGCCTTGGGAAGTGGATGCTGAGCAGGGCTCTGCCTTTATTTGCAGCATCTTGGCTCCTGCAGGTCCCAGGACACGTAGGCGAGCGATGCACGGAGCACAAGCAGGAGATGAGTTGCTTCAGYGACTCCCAGCAGTGTGTTTCATCATGTTTTGTGCAAATGTGTTTAGCCTAATAAGCTTCTGTTTCTGGCACRTGTTGTAATGCTGCCAGGAAGGCCCTGTCAGGATTTTATGGAAAGAGGGAAGAGCCTGAGTGARAGCTCTCAGCTGGTGTGAGCTTGTGCAGGGCATCCCTCCATCCCCTGTCAGACTGGGTTGGCATTTCTGTCTTGTCTCTTCCCTCTGTAAATCTCTTCATCTTGTGCTTCAGCCTGAGTGCAGTCAGAAAGAAAGACCCGCCGTGCCTTTGTGTACATTGAATTCTCCTCTGTGAGGTTCAGAGAATTATTCTTACTTCTAAGTGGTTCTGTGAGGGGAGAAAGCAATTTCAGCTTGTCTGTGTGCACTTTGATAGTGTGGCCRTGCTAAGCTGATATATCTATATTAACACACCTTTCAATTTGGGCAAAAAGTGTTACTGCCTTGTGAATGTATGTARTGCCATTAAGGTTCTTAATTTATTGTATGGGATTTAATATTACTGATTTATTTGCCAATATAAATGGGGAAAGAAGGATTGTGCAGCTTTAGTTATGCAGTAATGCAGCCAGAGCACTTTTTGTAGATTCCTGAGCACYCTGCAAGTGTGGCGAGGTTAGTCATGAAGTTATTTCAGTAAGTTATTAAGTAACTGGTTATGCAGCCTCATTCAAATTAATGAACATGAGAGCTGATTTCTTTGAAAGCAGGCAGTGATATCTCTGTGGATTAATCCAACAATTGTATTTCTGTTGCCTGTCCTGGCGTTTTTCCTAGTAATCAGGAAAACAGTGGGGAGTAATTTTTTGTCAACTATGAAATAGTTAGAAGGAAAATATGCTGTGATTTTTGGAGGCAGCCATCATGTAGTTAATGGGGATATATTTCTGAGGATGTGGGTATATCCTGTAACCTCCGTGTGTGTGGCTGTAAAGGAGTAAATCTGCAGGTTTAACCAGCTTTTTCCTTGCTGAGTTTTGATGATGATTTGACCTCCTCTTTTCACAGAATAAGGATGATTGCTCATCTGTTCCTCAGGGAAAAGTCTGTCTGTGAGGATATTCCTGTGCACAGAGGTGTCCCTGCTCCTTTACCATGCACATACAGTGAGTGATTTTCWTTCAGCTCTTTTATTCCTGTGTAAATGCTCAGTATGAATCAATTCAAAGATGACTCCACCAGTGGGTTTTTGAGTGATCCACCCATCCAGTTTTATCCTTATTTTTTCTTTATCGGCTTCTTTACAAGGAAAACTAATTCTGCAGTTTTCACTGACAGCAGGTTAATGTAAGGGAGTGTTTTGGGGTCTCAGTTGGGATTCCTCACATTCAGTGTCCTCTCTTTAGCCTCAGCTGCTCAGTTTGTGGAGCCGTTTCTCATATCTGCCAACAGCACATCCTGTAGGAATCCATGTAGCCTTGGAAATAGCCAACAACAGCCAATTTCCCTGCATGGCTTGGAAAAGTGGTGGCAGAAATGTCAGTGCCAGCTCTTYCGTGCGCTTCCATTATCACGATTTAACTCCCATCAGGAAGTTTTGCACAGAAACAGTTTTAAATTGGATAAATCTCAAGTTTTCACAAATCAAAGCTTGACAGAAGAAGGAATGCAATGTCCCCTCTTAGCAATCATGAAGCAGTGGGCAGACATTGCGTTTTTGTGTAGGAATAAATACTCTCTCTGGCTGTTTTCCTCCTAAATAATCAAACCTACCCACCAGATTGTCTTTGGAAGCGCTCACTAATGTGACACGCTCCGTTTTAACTGTTCAGAGAAATGACTGGAAGTTYTGAGATGAGGCACCGTGCGTGAATCATCGTCTTGAGCGGCTGTTCACTTTTGTGATTGACTTGCCTTCTTCCTACGTTCCTTTTAGTCACCCTGGGGATCGCTGAGGCTGCTCGGTGCAGGAGGCATCGCTGACACTCCCCTGGCASAATGGACTTGGACAAGCACTCCGTGTGGGGGTCCCTGAAGGAGAAAACGCGGCCCTTCCTGCAGAACCTGAGCGTGAGGAAGACGAGGAAGAGGTCTGGCAAAATGCTGGAGAGGAAGGGCCGCTCGCTGGACCGCTGCCTCAGCGTGTCGGTGCCTGACATGCTGGAGGTGGAGACCCTCATGGAGGAGGTGGAGGAAGAAACRACTTACTCCAGCGCTCAGGTGCTGTCAGGCTGCTCCCCACAGAGCTTTTCCAGGGCTGTGGTGTCCTTGAAGGGACGGAACGCTTCGGTGCAGGACTGGCTGTGGGCGTCGCAGCGGACGGAGGTGGCGGTCACCGCGCTGGACATGCARKCMGCGGGYWCTCCCMTGATGCCCTCACGAGGAGCTGGGGCTGTGGGTGCTTCCATGATGCCCTCACGAGGAKCTGGGGCTGTGGGYGCTCCCCTGATGSCCTCACGAGGAGCTGGGGCCACGGGCAGCCCTGTGGGCGAGGGGAAGAGGAGACCCAGCGAGGAGCTCTTTGCCGTGCTGCACAGCGCCCGCCTGAGCGCCGACGGGACCGAGGTGGGTGCTTGACTGTGGGTGAGGCTCTCTGGGCACCTCCTGTGCTTCTCAGGAATTGTCTGGGCTGTGAAGGGGTGGAGGATCCAAACAGGGCCAGCTTGGGCATTGGGATGTGTCCCTGCCCATGGAATGAGCTTTGGGATCCTTTCCCACCCAAACCATTCTGTGAGGAGAGGGCTCTGTTCGAGGAAGGAAAGTGGAATAGATAAGTCAAAACTTAACATGATATGCACATTATTCAAGATTAATTCGGCTATCCTTCCTGTCAGCCCAGGGCTGCAAATTACCCTGCTCCTGTTTTTTTATTCTTTCATTATTTTTCTGTTATTTTTAATGATGCATCAGATTTTTCAGATTTGTTAGAATTGCTTGCTCAAATCAAAAGTTGTTGCAGTCCTCGCAGCACCTCATTTCAGAGCTCATTAATTTGCATTTAAGTTAATATAACTTACCAGGATTGCCATGTAGCAAAATCAATTTGCCATCCACCCACGCAAGACTCTGATAAAAGCAAAAGGTGAAGGATGGCTGTGAGCAAGGTGAGCTCTGCCTGTACCTGGAATTAACCAAAACAAGCACATGATGGAGAACAGAACACGTAGCAACATTCTCAGGACTGTCCTGTGGGGTTTTGTGGTGATGATTTAAGGAGGTGAAAAACCAAAATGTTCTCCATGCACTCCCTGCCTTGTCCCCCTTTCCTTCCCCCTGCCTCTGTGATCAGTATTAGTGTCTGGACATGATGTCCCATGCTTAGGAGGATCAGAGACCAATACTGATGTGAAACTAATTCCTGCCTGGCCTGAGCAAATTGGGAATCCTGAGGAGTTGCACTATGACTTCATTACATAGACAGCAGGTGAAGATTGGGGCTGCGTGAAACACTTCAGGCAGAATTTGTTTTATTTWTATTTTGTGGAAGTATCTCTTCTCCTGTTGAATTCTCACGGAGGGTTAGATTTTCAACTTTTTGAGGCCTTTTTCTCATTACCTGATTGCACTTATGGGAACTACTTCTGTAGTCATCTAAGATGCAAAAATGGGAACCAGGCGTTCTGGTTTCAAGTTCTCCCTTGGGWGTGGAGATTTCACAGGTTGTTTTTTAACCGCAAGTTCCCAAGGATGGTTAGTGCTGCTGTGGGGCGAGCGGTCCTTTCTGATATAAACTACTTGTTCTGCACTTCAGATGCCTGTGTATTCCTGCCAAATAGGTGTTGGCTCCCACCCTGTTGTGATGCAGAGTGTTAGACTGGGAGTTCCTGACCATYACTTGCAGTTGGTGTTGCTGAATTGTTCCCAAATTGGTTTCATCTTGCTGGAGTGCTCGTTATTTCGAGGGGTGCTTGARCAAAGTGACTGAAATAGTGCAGTGCTTCATTTCTGTGCTCAAACTTAGCTCAGAAGTTGCAGCAGTTCCCTTGGTATATGKTAAATGCATGGACTCTCATTATTCTGGAGTTGTTCTAGGTTGTTTTAATGACAGGAGCAGTTTTTTTTCCTGCTGTTGTGTGCCAGAAACCCCTAATCTAAAATCAACCACAGCACACCAAAGTCGATACTAAATCCTGCTTTGATTTTGGGCAAACTGAGTGTTCTAGGAGAAGAAAGTACCTATATAATGATGAAACAGCTTAAACTCAAGTCAGGTTTCCTCCAGAATCTGAGTCTGGCTTATTTTTTGCAGCATTTATMTATTTCTTTAAATGTGTTTTTCTATATATTGTTAGTGTGTGTAAACCATTTAGTATTTACTTTTGTGGCAATTCATCCCATTATGTGAATATGCTTGCTTACTGTAACGTACCTCCCATGCAACTTTCAAAGATTTTCTTCTTCAAAAATAATAGGAGAGAAGAAAGGAAAGTAGAAATGGAAAAAAGAATATTGAGAAAAAAGAATATTGGTGAAAACCAGATTCRGTACTGGAAGGTGTCCATGGCAAGGAGGTCAGAACCAGATGAATTTTAAGGTCCCATCCTACCGAAGCCTCAGTATTCCATGATTTTATGAAAACTTCAGTATTCAGCTTGGCTTGTACCTAATTGAGCAGCTCCAGGGTTTGTGCTGTGTATGAACAGCTTGTCACAGAAGCTGTTGGTCTCTGCATGCTGGGTAGGGTTGCTGTGAGGAGCACGACAAGAGTTTGCATTGTTCCTGTGTGGGCATCGCTGCCTGCCCGGGGAGGTACATCACAAGCAAGGCATGTCCCTGGAACAAAACAAACTAAAAAAAGCAAAAAYGTGGGTTGAGCTTCTTTTCCCCCTGAATTGCTTGTCACATGCCACCTACTCATTTCCTGGGTGTCTTTGGCCACCCAGTATCGTGAGATCCTCTCCGAGTCTCGCGGGTGAGATCTGTGTGTGCTTGTGGTTGTCACGATTTGTCTGAACTCTCAGAGCAGAGCTGTGGGTGCTCAGCACATCCCATCTCCCCCAAGGCTCTGCCCACATGTACCATTTTTCCATTTGCTGAGGGATTTACTTTCTGTTCTCCGTTGTACCCAGCTGAAGGGTGAAAAAGCAAGTGAAGTTGCATTGCGTCCCTCCCTGATTGATTCAGGTTGGCAAGGGCTCCTGTAATGCCATTTTTTTTGCCATGGAGTTTTGTCCAAGGCCAGGTGTCACAGCTGAAGTGCTCTCACACCTTTTTTTGGCAACCCAAAGCTCTGTCCCATTGCCCATGTGCCCTTGTATTTTGAATCATTCTTCTGCAGACAACAAGAGGAGGCAGAGGTGGWAAAGCTTGTCAAGAAGAACTTTCARTTTACATTTACTYRTRCATCTGCTCTTGCTTGATTTGTTTYCATGCAGATGCATTTGGGACTATGCCCTTGGATGTGCCCACTTTTGTTTGGAGTTCAGAAGTGTCACCATAGTTTGATAAAAATCAAGATTTCAGGACCGTGTTTTCACCAAGGCTTTTATCTGTATTCAGTGATCCCATTGCAATGAGCTTCCTAAAAGAACAGTAATTTATGTYATGTGGAGTTAAAATGAAAAAAACCCAAGTTTTTCTGGGTAAAATTGTAATTGTTCAATATCTGTGGATRTAATGTGAGTAAACAGCAGAATAAAGACAAAATCATAATTTTGAAGGTATAATTTTTTTTGTTATAAATGTTATCAAGCTAGCCAAGACAGTACTTTAAAATTATTAGAGAATTAGAGAATTGCAATGCAGTTCTCTGATCCCATGTTTGTGCTGTGTAAAACAGGCTGTAAAGAGAAACCATCACTAGTGCCAGTGATGGTGCCTGAAGGAGATTCCTGTGAAGCCAGAWACTCCAAGAAACACTAAGCTTAATCCACACGAGTGAGATTTTATGCATACTAGTCAGAAAATTCAAAGTTAGGATTCCCCTAGCAGCTGTAACTCAGCTCCATTGTGTGAGAAAATTCTTCTGCTGCTCTTTATGATGATAATTTTTCCACTTTTAATGTGCTTTTGCAAGGTGGCCAAGTTATGATTACTGTGGGAACCATAAAGTTAAATTTTGTCTGTCGTGCAAGGGAGATTTTACTTGCAGCACTGGGTTACTGTACTTCCTGATAYGTAATATATGTATTTGTTGGTGGAGGAGGAAAAGAATGACACGAGGGGTATTGATGTTTATTCCAGCGTGTCAGTAGAGCTGAGATTTATGTACCTTGGTGCAGGAGCTGGTTCACTTTCAGAGTTTCCATAGYGCTCCACACAATGCTGCTCTCATCAGAGAGGTTTGGATGTTACCACTCTGCCCACGGAAACACTTTCACATGAGGATCAAATTCCACCCTGTGAGCATTTCTGCAGACCCAGATTGTTCTCAGCATAAATCTTTGTGTCTGGATGGGCTGTGATTGCCCTGCATTAGTGCAGAAGAGCTGCCCAGGCACTTAGGTCCTCTGCAGCCTAAATGGTGATCATGGGCTGTTCTTGCAGCCAAAAGAGCATCAGAGGTGTCCTGAGTGATGAATCCCTTCTGTGAGTCCAGGGCCACTGCAGCCTCAAGTTTTTGGATGGGTCAGTATTTAGGAAGAAATGTTTGCCTTCCTCTTCTATGCTGGGAACTAGATAAAAAATCCTTTGGATTTTGCAGTTACTGCAGAAAGGTGGGAGAAGTATGTATTACTTGTATTTTTTTTTTTTCCCCCTCTTTTGTCATGGTTCTCTCTTACTCCCTGCTTGGTGGGAAACATTGTCCTCCACACCATAGTATGGGGGAGAGAATCAGGGGAAAAAAAAGGTAAAATCTGTGGGTTGAGATAAGGACAGGAAAGGACTGAGAAAGAAGGGGTAATAATTTTAATAATATTTATATATTATACCCATAAATAAAAAAATTATAAAGCTATTTATTGTATGTATTTCATACATAATTAAAAAATAATATTTTTATTAAAATGATAMGTCAGTTAAAATATTCAAACAAGTGRTGCACAGTTCAATTGTTTATCACCTGCARACGGATGTCCAGCCAGCTCCCGAGCAGTGGGACCATCCCTGTCCAGCAACAACTAAAACATCAGTGTGTTATCAACATTGTTCTCACCCTAAATCCAAAAAAACAATGCTGTAC
>NW_026623579.1:458224-540517 GCF_030028575.1 Malurus melanocephalus | reverse complement strand
TGAGAGCAGCCGGCCACCAGACAAAACAACTTTCAGACAACAGRAGAGTTTGTGATAAGAACCTTCAGCACTCAGTGCTGGGGAGGAGGAGAAGAAATTTATTCCTAGCTGGAAGCAGGCACTTACTTTTCTGGATTAAACTCAAGAGAGTGCAGTTACTCTAAAGCAGGAAAAAGTAATGTGTATTTAAATTATCTACAAGCAGAAGTGAAASCATTTCACTCATTACACATATGTATGAGTAATTTCTTGCCTGATACTGGGAATATTTTCTTTCCTGTATTGTCTAATTAATTRTATCTTTTGTTTTATAGTACCCATGTGGAGAAATGGATTTTGACTCTTCCCTATCATCTCAAAATTTTGATGAGCAAATGGTAAGTCCTGTCATTTTAAAGCGTTTTGAAACTTGATCAGAAGCACAGTTTATTTCAACTTTAGGTTCTTTGCTTCTTACCACTTAAAAAAACGCGTCAGGTGAAGAAGCCATTAGAGATTTGCCCAGTGTGRGTTTGGTTTTTTTTTTGGGCTTGTGGGGATTTTGTTTGTTTAGTGGTGGTTTTGTGTTTTTGTTGTTTGTTTTTTTTTTAGTCGCTCAAAGCTGTTGCTGATGTTTGAAATAGACCCAAACATTCTGGATATTTTGAAGTATTCTATCATATCTGTATTTTACTGATAACTGATGAAAGCATCAGCATAAATACTCAAATAACAGTGTAGGAACAAACTGGATTAAAGTAAATGCAGCAAATAACACAGCTGTAGGCTTTGACARACAGCARAATCAGTTTTGGGGCAGTGTGAAGAGGCACTGGCAGTTTTGACATRTTATTCTCATGTAAAGCATGTTTGCCTGCTGTGGATGAACTTCTCCCCCTTTGCCCTCTGATAACCCCTCGAGTGCTGCCCAGAGCTGTTGTCACTCRGTGCTCCAGCTGCAGGATGGTGCTGAGGTTTGTAACCCTGGCAGCACCTCTGGTGAGCAAAACCCTCCTGAGTTTGCTTCTGCCAAACCTCACAGCCAGCCCTGCCTGCCASCAGGCTCCTCTYGTTTGGAACTGYACAGAGAAACTGTCCTCTCATCTCRGTGTCCCTGCGAGATGTGTTCTTCTTCTTCTTCCTGGGGAGGTTATCAGATGGGTGCAAATCACTCCATCATCTTGAGGGGTCTCTTCCAGCTTGAGAGATTCTAGGAATGCACAAGAAACAGCTGGAAAAAATACACTAATAAGCTGATAGGACTTGGAAAACCTGGGTATTTGTGATATATCACTGCTTGTTTTCAGGTGTAACCCTTCCTTTGTTGAACGTACTTGATGCTGATWCTCAGCTACTTGCATAGTTAAGTAAAACCTGGGAAAGAAATTTTTTTCTCTATTTTCTCTTTTCTCTCTTTTTTATTTTTTTTTCCCACTTTCTGTAGAAAAATGCCCTAAGGGAAGAGCAGAACTTTGTGATAGTGGGAGCACACCTGCCTCACTTGTGATGTGCTCYGAGAGCTGTGTGACTGATCCCTTTGTTCTCCTTAGGCTCTGGAGGAAGCAAACGACTGCCTGAGTGACCTGCCCAGCCCCTTTGCCTACCTGCTGACCATCCACCTGAAGGAAGGCCGGAACCTGGTTATCAGGGATCGCTGTGGTGAGTCCCACCTTTCACCTTTGGAGCTCACACAGCTCTCCTTTCACTGATTGCGGTTTGGCAGGGAGCTGGCTGCTTATCTCCAGGGCTTGTATCTCTTTGTCTGGCTCAGAGCACTCAGGGATTGGGTTTATCCACCCTGGACACACAGGGGAGGGAGCTGCCCTCTGCCTGCTGCTCCTCCTGCCTGATTTTTGGCTGCACTTATCACCTGTACCTGCTCAGGAACAGCAGGAAATTCTATTTGAGTTAAAAAAAAAGGCCCAAATAATAGTTGGGAGGTTTATTAAATGATGGAGTTGCTCTAGGAGTGCTTCTGGAGTTATCTGCAAAGATGTTAATAAAAAGGAAACCACAGGGCTGCAAGCCAGCAATCCTCTCTAATCTGGGGTGTGATTGAACAATGACAGCGTGCTAAAAACCCAAAACCCACCCCCGGATGACGTATCAAAGAAATGGTAAAATATTCGGGGAATTCCTGTGTGAAAATGCCTGTTGTTAGGCTGGCTTCTCCTCAGGCTGTTGRAAGAGGGAGTGAAAATGCTTACAAGCAGCCAGTCACTGTGGAAGGGAGAGCTGTCCTGCCAGAGTCTCTGAGCAGTCTGTAGGACTCTGCAGCAGCAGCTGCTCCAGGACCTTCCACCTGAACCTGTCACAGAGCTCTTCCATATGTCCAATATTGATTTCATATTTTTTTCCTGCACTGGAAACAGTTCTGGTACTTCTCTGTTGTAAAATGTCCKAGCAGCTTCTTTTGAGGTGAAGCCACCGGGTTTATTTGCACAAATTTAAACAAAATACACTTGCACAGCCTAAAAGCCTGTGAAGGTTTGCACCTGGAGGGACCTGTCTGATTTAGAGGCATTCTCCCACACGGTGCTGGTTGGCATTTCTGTTATCTGGTGTCTCAGTTAACTTTTTCCGTGCTGGTTTTTCATGGCTTCACAAAGCGGTAACTTCTGGCCGAGTGTGTGCTTGTTTGTCCTACCMGTTTTTGGAAGGAGTGCTCAGATTAAGATCTTTACTGGTTTTACAGAAGCCTATATTTCCTAASAGCATAGCAGCTCATCAGATTTTACTCACAGGCTGCTCAAGCCAGGACACATCCAACTGYTCCTATGAAAAGGATGCTAGAAATGAGCAATTCCAGCAGAGTGGTATTTCTAGGGAAGACAGAGCATACTTTGCTCTAGGCTGTGTTTTGTTRTGTAAGAAAGCAAATGTTTGTCTTAGTGAAGCATTGGACAACAGAATAAAACAACATAAGGGAGGAAAAAAATCCCTTTTGATGAGTCTCAATGAGTCTCTGTTGCTTTGTGGCAAATGACCTCTCGTTTGGTAAACTGAGTATGTGGGGTGATGCATCCTTCARTGAAACTGCTGCTTTTTATTGCACAGGCAGCAGGAGGGGAGACAACAGTGGCTTAATGATTATTCATCAGTCACCACCAYGCTGCTCTGGTGGCTCCTTAAAAAACAAAGGCACACTGCTGCTGCCCATCCTCAGAGGTTCTGTGCTGCCACACTGGTTGTGTGACATCTTGGTGTAATGCTGGGGCTCGACCTGCAGCCACTGAGCTTTCTCAGCCTTTGCAGGTGGGAAATTGCCAGCTCTGCTCATCTCTTCAGTGTGAGAAAACCTCAGAGGTGACTTTGTGGGCTGGGAGCATGTGACTTCCCTCTTCTTCCCCCTCCCTGGGGCTGTGCTGGGGTGTATCAGTGTGCAGTGAATAATTTGAATTTAGGAACACACCTTCGGCCCGTGCATCCTGGGAGTCAGATGGTGCTGGGATGAAGGCCAAGTCATCCTCATTGACATTTTGGGAACAGCAAACCCTAGGGCTAACCCAGCAGTGCTCCCTGACACAGCTGGGACAGGGCTCAGACCCTCATCCCTTTGTGGAGAGGTGTGTAAAGCCTTGATAATCCCTGTGGATCTCTTCCAACCTGGRGTATTCYATGGTTTTATRAAAGTTGARTTGCTGGTCTTCTGTTTTGAGCCCTCCTCTGGTCAGTCTGGTGTGAGCAGCTTCAAAATTGCTCTAGCTGGGTGGGAGTGGTGAAGACAGTCGGAGTTTTTAGGTAGAACATTGCTGCTAGTGTTTTTATTCCAATTAAATGGTCATGACTTGCAGTCATTGATGGAAACTAACCTCAAATACTGCGTGGAGTATTCTGTACGTTAAAAATCAAAATATTCACCGCAGACTGAGTGAAGAGTTAATGGCAGCATTTTTAGCCTAAATAAGATTTAACATCAGTTTTGTAATTTCCCTAAATTTAAWTTTTCAGTTATTATGTTATCAATGATTTGTCTGTAAAACAAAGTCTCAAAGCAGTCATCAAACCCATAWGTTTACATTTTTTGAGGGAGTTATTTACCTAAAGAAAATGGTACTTGAGTGTGGTGTCCTGCCTTCTTCCCATGTTTCCCCTTGATTTTGTTTTACAACAGTTTAAATAGCTCAGGCTTAGGGGCTGCAGAGTGGGTGGGTGATGCCCTCTCCTGGCAGCTGACTGAAGTTTCTCAGTCTGTTTCAGCCTCTTTTGTCCCAATGTATTTATCTGTGTGTACCTATAAAAATAAATCAAAGATGTGTGACCAGGGAGAAATATTTTTGCCATTGGAAACAGCTGTTGTGGAAAAAAATCTTGGTGCTACTCATCAAATTCACAGAGTTCTCCCTGAATGGACTCATTGCATGCATAATAGTTATTTAATTAGGAAGAAATTGTGCTTGGGTGAGTAAAGGTGAGCAGGATTTCTGCTTAGAACTGCAGGCTGTAAGACAACCACAGCTTCACTTTTTTTCCAGCTTTTGCAGTATTTTTGTCACTCTTTGCCTCTCTAGGTATTGCTCTTCACAGGATATGTTCCCTTTGGTGTGATACAAAATCCTCCTTCACTTTACCAGATTTTTTTTACTCTATTTTTTTTTCTCTTCATAGTACAATCCTGTTAGCGTCTGCTTTCTCTTGTTTCTCTCTTCACTTTTTGCTTCTTGCATTTTTTTTTATCTGTCTCCCGTGTCTCTCCAGTCCCTGACTTTCTGCAGCTCCTCCACTTGTTCCTGTTTTCCAGGATCCTGGTTCAGATGCATGTGCTCCCTGTTGCTTCCTGTAAATCGCACAAAAATGCAGAAAAGAAAAATARATCAGGSTTTCAGTGTTTCCCTCYCCTCTTTTATGTATTTTTGGRAGTGTAAGTGAAAGAAAAAGCCTCTGTACAGCAGCACCCAATATACGTGTCCCAGCCAAAGAAACCCAGCATTGCTAGAGAAGGATTGACTCTGTTGGAAAGTAGAGAAGCTCAAAAAAAATCCCTCTTTGGGTCAAAATTCGTGTTCCCTTTAGGGATGCAGGATGAGAGAGGTGTTCCTTGTTGGTCATCAGCTTGCTTGGAGTCTGAGTTACTCACTTGCAGTCTCACCCAGTCACACATCAGAAAGTGCCAAAGCAGGTGCTGAATTTGGCATTTTTACCTGTGTGCAGCTTGGGGCCAGTGTTAGGGAGTACACAGACCCTGCATTTATGGTTCTTTTAGGGGATGAGCCAAACCCTGAATATTATGGGATCTCTGTGTGTATGTATACAGCACCRGAATTTTGATTTTTATGTATATTTTACAGTTTTACGGTTGCTAGATGATATGATGTGCCTCATTGATGGTGAGGAGTTTGTGTTTGTGAAGTTTAAATCCTGCAAGTAGTAAAAAAGCAGAAATTTGTTTTATTGATTAGAAATCTATGGAGCACTGCAGCAGCTTGGCACAACAGAGAGATGATTATTCARTATCTCATGTGGCTTTTACAAAAATCACTGGTTCTTTAAGTGTTGCTGTCTTGTCACACCTTTAGTGGTTTTAAGGCCTTGCTGCTCCTTGTTTTGTGAAGCTTAGCTCCATGCTTTGAGCTGGGAGAGGCTGGAGCCTGTTTCCAGCTGCTGGTTCACTTTCAGAGGGCAGGGTGATGCCTTGTGAGTGTTTGAGCCAGCCTGATGGAATCTCAGAGATCCTGCTCCCCTTTGGCATGAGATGCTGTGCCTGAGCCTTGCTCCTGGACCKGTCACCTTCCCACAGCAGTGAACAAAGCCCTTGTAAGCAAGGGCTGCTTTCCCTCAGGTGACAAACCTGCCAATGCTGCTGTAAGAGTAAACAGAAACTGGATTTGGGGTGCCTGGGAGAGTGAGAAGTCCCTCCCATTTCCAAATCCTGTGCTTTTAGAGTTTGAGTGTATTTCTCATCCGTAAAACAGTGTGGTTACAAGAAACAGTTCTCAGATGTGATGTCAGCTGGAGAATGGCTGTGGTTGGTGTCTTTTTTTCTTTCTTTTTCCCCTTTAACCACATTTTTCCAGCCTGAACTTTGCATGTGTCTCTTCTCTACCTGCTTTTGTGTTTTGTAGGTTTTTTTTACGGGGCCTTTGTGCCCCGTTTCTGTTTCTTCCATTCAGCTTTCGTTTATTTCCTGTTGCTGCGCTTTGATTTTCCTTTTTTTGCTCCCATGGCAGAGGCAGCTGAGTGTGCAGAGCATCACCCTCTGCTCTCACATCCCACAGCCCCCACTGCCTGAAGGTCCTGGGGGGCTATGCCAGGGATCAATCTCCCAATRACAAAATAAAAGGAAAAAGTTATTMYGGAATAACACACACTTCTAACTTTCAGCAGCAGTGAACCTGCAGGAGCCCACCACTCACAACTCTGGGCTGCCCAGGGGTTAAACCTGGCTGATCCTGCTGGGTTTTGCCAACTCAGGATATTTYATGATCTGTGATTCGCTGCCTGGGTCTGTGCTGATAGCAGAGTGCCAGAGGAAGGGATGTGTGTGTGCTGTGCTGGGTATTTGTCAGCTTAGAGCAAGTAATTGTTTGGAAAGCAAACGCTCAGAGCAATTAGGCTGAATCGCTCTCTGCAAACACGCTGATTAATTTAGACTTTCTCTGCTTTCAGGGTATCTGCAATTAGATCATTAGGCCTTCAGATTTATTAATTATTGAGATGTATTAGGCAACTTCTCGCACTTCTCTTTGAAAGGCGTAATCATGGCTCATTTGCAACTGCTGAGGGTTTGAATGGTGCTGAGCACTGGTTTGGGTGTTTTCTGGGGTCTGTGAGCGAGGATTTGTGCTGAGAGTGTCTGTCTGTGCCAAGCCCAGTTTTTGGAAGAGCAATGTATGTGTGTCAGAGTTTGCCCTGATGATCCCTGTGAGCATCCTGCCTGCTGTGGCTATGGGAAAGGAATGCACCAGGATAGGAACCTCAGGAAAATCAAAAAGCAATTTATGTGTCTGGAGGAGTTCAAACAGAARCAGTTTATATGTCTTCCCATCCTTGCTGTGTTAAATCAGGAAATGCAGGAATGGCAGCACAGGAGGAGAATGTGTAGGGCCCAGAGAACACCCTATGACCCTTCTTTAGTGGGGTTTCTAGTTTAGGAAACAGGTTTCTTAAGCTGTTCTGGCTCCATCAGTTGCCAAAGCTTGGTCTTGAGGGGCACCTGCCTGCTTTAACAGCTCACTTCATCTTCTTGAGACCCTGCAAGGAGGTTTTATCAGGCTGAAGATTCAGAATGCAAGAAACAACTCTGAGTTTGGGGTTGCTCAACAGGGAGAAAGCTCCAGGSARACCTTGGGGCCTCTGCCAGTGCCTRAAGYRGKRCTCAGTTGGACTAATTCTTACCAAAGACAATTCTTTGTATCACGTCCCATAATGTATGGCACATGGCATTTTGGTAGGGTTTTCTGAGTTCCTTTACTTCTTTTTTTGATGTTTTTGAATTGTTTTGAATAGAAAGTGCTATATCTGCATCTCTCATTCTAGTAATGTTCACTTCAGGCATTTTTTTYCTCTCCTTCATCCTCCTGTCAGCTGTGGGTTTGCACACTTTCTTCACACTTCTCTGGTCTTTTCAGTTTATAGGGTTTTTTTTTGTGGTGTTTTTTTTTTGTAGGCTGTGTGTATTCTTTTCTTTTCTGGTTGGTTTTATTTTCCCCTGGAACCTATTGGGGCTGCTTGTTTCCAAGCAATGTTTCATTTCCATCTGGCCACRTAAAACTAGCCGGGCACAAAACTTTCCAAAATCACCTGAATTTCCTGCCAGCAGAATACTTTTTTTTTTCTCTGATTTCCCCTTTAAGCCTTGATCTCGGCTATTTCACTACAAGGATGTAGTGGTTTTCCACTTAAAAAGAAAAACGTGTGTTCCATTTTAGAATGCCTTTTACTCCTTGTCGTAAATAACTCCAGTAATTCTATTTCTAGGAAGATTTTCAGCTTTTATTCTTTACATGCATATAAAATAAATCCTTAATTTCCTTCTGCAGATTAAAATTTAGTTTTTTAACCAAAACTTAAGATGGTTTAGGTTATATTTCACGCTGCTCTTTGATTTTTTTTTTTAGGGTTTTAAGGCAACTTGGTGGTCATTTTTTATTTATTTATTTATGGAATGAGACTTGTTTCATATGCTACATTTCCAGTAAGTTTGCTCCTATAAAACAGTGTGTGGCTTGAAATTACATTRGCTCTTCTGGGTTGGCTGGGTTATTTTTTTTCCTCATTCTGATCCACCTCTCGGTAGCTGCTAGAGGGCAGCAGTATCCATTTAAAAACACCATTAACAGTTTCTTGGGCTACTCAACCCTCTCTTGSTGCTCTGTCCCAGCAACTTTTTGCTCACTGAAGCTCTCTGATGTTTTACGTGATGTCTGGTCTGCCTGCAATCATTATTTTTTAAGTGTTATTGGAAGAAAATAGAAGTGAAGTTGATAATAATGCAAAGGAATTTCAGGGAGCATCACTGCGGAGATGAATGTTCTTTCTCTGATGGGGAAACAGGCCTGGCTGATGGAATGATATTTTTTTTTCCCAGAGGTCAGCCTTTCTTTTTACTCTTATTTGGTTTGTTTTAGGTTAAAAAGTAGATTATCTTCGGTTTTAATATATATATTTTGCCCATGTATTATGCAGTGAGCCTACTTGTCTCACTGCATAATATTCAAATTAACCTCAAAGCACCTTGCTTTTCCCACCAGAGAAGCTTTTTTTTTTGGGCAAAATTCTCAATTGACTTTTACAATAATCCATTCCCTTGTTCGGACTGCTACAGCTGATGTGGGACCTTGCTTTCAGAAGAGCCTGCATGCACGTGCTTAAAAGTCGTTGATTCAGTTGCCTTCATGAGGAAATGGATGCTAAAAAGCTTTTTTTTTTTTTTTTTAATTGGTCTGGCTTCTTCAGAAAATTATCCATTTCTGTCGCAGTTAAAAGAAGATTATAAACAAAAATCCTTTTTTTAGMCTGGTTCATCTCTAACATCACCAGGCTCTTTTCAAAAAAAGTTATGTTTTTCTGCCTAGATTGTAGATTGTCTCTAATAAATAGCTTTTAATAGACCCAGACGTCTTTCTGAGCTGGAATCCAGAAGGCTTCAAGCCCTGAATTCAAATGCAGCCAGTAATTTGCAGCCTGTGCTGTTCATCCCATCCCAAGCCAAGGAGAAGCTTGCCCACCTGGCTTATTTCTCGTTCCTTGTCAACAATTTTGGTCACCTGGATGCGATGAGAATATTTATATTAAACCCCTCTGTGCTAGGTAACTGAAATGATTTCTTTGTGGCATCCGTAAGCCTCTGCCCTTGATTAAAAGTATCAGTGAGGGTTCTCTTTTGTTCACAGTTGGACTTGATGATCTTAAAGGTCTTTTCCAACTTAAATGATTCTATGATTCTGTGACCTGTGGTGGCTTCAGAAAAACCTAACACGATGAGCAGGGAGCTCCATTGTTGCCTTAAAAATCAGGCTCACCTGAACCAGAGGCCTAGAGAACTAGAGAATGAGAATAGGCGACTTTAATCCAGGCCTAACAGGCCTGCTGGTACATTAGGGCAGACAAAAGCCTTCTCCTCTTGAGGCTACACTTAGAATGGACCCCTAGTCATGAGATCTTCACCTTTTGTAAGTTCTGCCTTATTAACATGTTGGGCCTCAATTTTCCAGTGATATCTTCAGGTCATGATGTCACCTGCTCCAATCTCGCTTTCCCCCAACTCGCAGTTTCCATATTTTGGGGCTCTGAGGCAGTGAGGTGTCCTTGGATTGAGGCTCAGAGAGGGATTATTTTGTCTAAAGATGGGAGAGCAGGAGCTTAACACTGTACTAGAGAAGTACAGGGATACAGATGCACAAAAATCTAGAAACTAAAAATCCTAAGGCATCACCATCAGCACCGACCTGGGGCAAACCCTGGGGGCTGCGGTGCCGCGGCCACCCCGGACACTTCTCTGCTGACCACCCCAATGACCACCACCCACCACTGAGGTGACAGTCCAGCCTCAGGGCAGCACGGAGCTGCCACCCCATGGTTTGTAGGACACAGCAGCCGCGTTCCCAATCCCATCCCTGCCCTCATAGTTGAGATGTCACCCCYGTGACAGCCCCATGACAGCGAGCACCACAGGACCCCTGGCCCCGCCGCAATTATCTTGGCTCACAATTAACAGGGGCGCTAACTCGACACCTTTCCCGTGGCTGGCCTTTGTAAGGCGCCGTTCCATCCCGCCCTCGGTTCCCGCATTAATATTTCGGTGGCGCGGGTGCCGGCGCTCACCCGTGACGCCGCGGGGACATTGTGGAGCTGTCAGGACAGCGAGGGATTACCCAGCCTGCCTTGCTGGGGTAAGTGACACCGCTGAGGCCCCGCTTTGAGATGTTTATTTTGAGAGTAAGCTGACAAGCATGAAGGCCTGATCCCACAGTGGCAATCTTATTTAATTAAAGGCCACTTTTTATTATAGATTGTCCCCCCCTCACTGGTTTTTTGGTTTGTTTTTTTATTTTTTTTTAAATGTACACTATATATTTTTATATAAATAAAATATATGTTCCTTTTCCCTATATTCCTTTTCCTATATTCCTTTCCCCATATTCTTTTCCCATAGATTCCTTTCCCATGTATTTCCCATATATTCCTTTCCTCTATATTCCTCTCCCCTATATGCTTCTCCCTTATACTTCTTTGCCCTATACTCTTCTCCCCTATATTCCTCTCCCCTGTATTTTCTCCTATATTCCTTTCCCCTACATTCCTTTCCCCTGTATTCCTCTCCTCTGCGTTCATTTCCCCTATATCCCTTTCCCCTAAATTCCTTTAATAAATGCATGTTTCTGTATATAAATACATGTAAATATAAAGGAAGAATTTATTAAAAATAAATTTGGGAGAATTTGTGAGCCTGGCTCACATGAGCAGTGCTGGGCAGCCCTTTCCCCCTCYCAGTTTTATTTTCCTGTGGTGTATAACAACCTGGAAAGCTTTCCAGAGCAATAATGCAATTGGGATGCTTCCTTAGCTGTGGTCTTGCTGCATCCCATCCTCAGAGAAAGGGCTTGGAGTTTTCTGRTTGTGGCTATGGAACTTGCTGGGTGTTTGCTTTTATTCTATATTCCGTCTATATTTCCTCTCTCTTTTCAGGTTTTGCCCTTTTTCATGGGTTTTCTGTGCCAAAAGCAGATGAGTTATGGCCATAGACCACCTGCCTCCATTGCCTCTTCGTGCTTTCAATTTTACCACTTGCTTTCCTTGTCTTGGCCAGTTGCTGTTTCGTGCACAGGATAGGCTGTGGACATTATTATTACTCTCATTTTTAATTATGCAATTTTGTCCAGCTTACCCTGTAAAAAAAAGTCAGGGGATTTTTTTCCCTTTTTTTTTGGTCTTTTAAAATCTTTTTGAAGTGACACCAAAGAGCTCAGTGCTGTTATTTCTTAATTCTGTGTCTTTTGAGGACTGCTACCCCCCACACTGTGGGGCTGTGATCTATCTGTGTGTTCCCACTCCTGGAAATTGTGCTGGTTTTGAGCTGGATGCTGGATGTATAAGAGTATAATCATAGTTCTGAGAAATTTTTGGGAAAGGTCTAGTCCTAAACCATTGGGAACAATGAGAAGCTGCCCTCTGACTTGCCTGGCTTTGGATCAGGCCCTTATTATTATTCTCTCTTAGAGGAGAAGAAAAAGAAAGTTCTGTTTAAGTCTGCAGGGTTTTTTTTTTTTTTTTTAAACCAAAGAAGTATGTTTTTTCAACAATTATTACTCAGGAAAAGGGTCAGCTGCAGACATTATTTGAAAACCAACTGATATTTCCTTCTGTGAATTAAACACATTTTATGTGCAGAATGGAGTAGGTTCTGCAACTCTTCCCTTTTGAAACTAAAGCAGAATAAAAGTTTTGAATCATTCTTAGATATGCATCTGTCTCCCAGGAGGGCGTTTCTTTRTAGTGCTACGTAATTCCAAATAGATGCTAACATATAATTGGGGTTTGCTAGCATAATTGGGGTTTTTTTGAKTTTAAGTCCATCTTCATGTAACTCKGATYAGAGATTTGGATGTTCAGATATGGATTTTTGACATCCTGACAGGTGCACCAAATCATTGACAGCCCTGAGTATTGCTGGGTTGTCCTGGGCTGCAGTGTGTTTGCTGCTCAATATCTCAGTGGCAACCAGGGAGGACAGGTTCAGATTATTTCTGACTGTGCTGTARAAATCAGTTTTTCCCACTGGCAGCCCTCGCTGCAGGCTGGGGGCAGCCAGGACCATCATCTCAGCTGTTCCCCTTCYAATGAAACTGTTAGAAGTTTAATTCCAAATAAAACATACAATACACAAAATAGTGGGTGTGACAGGTGAAAGGCACCTAGTCTCAATTAATTGTAGATGCTGCTACATCTCAGTTTTACTTTTTTGCCCCTTATTTGCAATTTGTGGGATTTTTTTGCAAAGTCTGTATGAATAACTGAATCAAACATCATTGAGTTAAATCCTCCCAGTGCCTTGTTCCCCCTTTTACCTGCTGTCCTGCTCAGTGGTTGGTGTTCATGCAGGTGCCACCAGTTTAATAACAACAATAAAAAGTTGATTCCCTCTTCTGTTTTCCTTTGACAGATGCAAGTCTCTCTATTGCTGCCGAGTGGCAYGAGCCCCACGCTCTGTCCATGGACATCTGCTCCATAAAAATAGGGGACATTATTGCCATGGCAAATTGTGCCACTTGGATTAAAAAACGTGTTACCTGGGCAGTGCTTGTTTTCAGAGTCTGATCTCGGTGTGGTTTTTATCCTGAGCTGTTGAGTAAYGTCGGTGTTTTTTCACTGAAACCTCAAATTGGGTTTTGAGTAAATTGGCAGAGCGACACCAGTGATGAAATCCTGACGGGTATTTTAGCTATTGTTACTGGTTTCCTTGGAGCTCCTATCCCAGTTACGATGCTTTGGAGTTTTGGTCCTTTGAATATATTCACAGTCACAGGATCACATTTTCTCTCTTCCACTGTCTCGTTAGCTGGCCTGTAAATGGTCATTCAGAGCTGCTTCTGTTTGCTGTTTTACCAAATYAAAATTTTAACAGAGTTCGTAAACAACAATTAATGTTCTTTAAGAATAAAACAACAGAGATCAGGCAAACTCTGAAGATTTATTTTGTTGCCTGCTTTCAGACAACTTTCTGGTTCTGTCTGTAGATTTCCTGTRTGAATCAGCAATTTTTATATAGATAATTAAGTATATGCATGTCTATATAAAATAAGTAATTAMCATTATTTATTATTTTTATGAAAATGTAAGGTTGGGGAGTTGCATAGGGGCATGCTAATCTATTTTGTTATTAATTATCACAGGTACAAGTGACCCATACGTGAAGTTTAAACTGAATGGGAAAACCCTCTACAAAAGTAAGGTGGTCTACAAAAACCTCAACCCAGTTTGGGATGAAACTGTTGTGCTGCCCATACAGACCCTCGATCAAAAACTCTGGATTAAGGTAAGTTTTGGTCTCAGATTTTTCCAAGACAGCCCAATATTTTTTTTTAAGCAATTATTCTCAACTTCAGAAAAAAACATATTGATTTTTATGCGCTGTAGCAGCACGGCATAAAACACAACCGGCTTTAAGAGCTTCAGCAATTTCAAATTAAAACGCACATATGTCTTTCCCAGATTTCACTTGCATGWTTTGCTTCCCGTCTGCAAAAACCCAAGTTTGAAATAAAACTCCTTGACTGGATCTGTTTAAAGCCGTGGAGCTGAATACTGCTCTCTCTCCCCCTCTCTCTCCCAGTGCTTGTGCAAACTCAGGGAATCCAGGAGTGGTTTTAGGGGTGTAATTTTGCTGGGCTGCACAGAATTATTACCTGGGATGCAGCTGTGACAAGTGGCAAAGCTTTTCTTGGTTATGAGCAGYGTTAGAGTTACCAGAACCACGAGCTACCAGTTGTGAGCACTAATTGCTAAAACATCTGTAAGCACAAGTACCTGATTTTTGTGCAGYGTTTCATTATGCTGTCGTGGGGAGCATAAAAGGAGCGGGCACAATCCATAGCAGCACACACGTCTCTGTTTACGTAATATTAAGGAGATACTTTCAAAATGCTGGTTAAATATTTAGCTAAAAATACGAATTAAAGCAGAGAGATGGAAAGCGATCCCTGAATTATATCGAAGCTTTGATCTTTCAAACACAAAATTGAACTGAAAAGGGTTTAAAATATGTTCTTTCATCGCCTGGGATAAAACTGGCTTATGATGTGAAAATTGGGAATATTTGTTTTATTTTGCCACCAGGTGTACGATCGGGATTTAACCTCTTCAGACTTCATGGGTTCGGCATCTGTGGCACTCACGGAACTTGAACTCAATAGGTAACAGTTTATTTAATTAAAGGCTACTAATACAGCTTAATTGAGAGGCAGAGTGAAGTAATGAAATACTTTTTGTTCTGGCTTGGAATTTGTCTATTCATGAACAYTTTTTTTTTTGGTAGAAGAGTGAGGATTTCATGAGAAATCACTTGAGAAATCATCCACACGTGTTTTCATCCGGCGTTACGCAGCGGTTTCAAATCCGACCTGGACGGAGCCCAGTTCTGAGACTAAGGGTTTCTGTATGAGGCATTGTTTAGGGAGAGCTWCACCAGGATAATTTATGGAGGGGGAGAAGGTTTGGGACCTGTTCTCAGCCCCACAGGGTGTCTTTCTCTGGGGCTGGGGGGTGTTTTGGCTGCTGCCAGCGCCCCTTTTCCAGCCTCCCCCTGCATCCCTCGGTGCCTGCAGCAGCTGCAGCTGGCCCTGATTTAGTGCTGAGCCCTGTGCCTTTTGTCTGCTGCTTCTTGGGCTCAGTGTGGAGCTGGAAGCTAGGAATTCAAGTTTTAGTTCTTTCTTTTATAATCCCTTGCAGTGTGATGACTTTTTTGGAGAGAATGAGTTCTCCCTGTGTCTCCCAGTGTTGTGGCTCCCTTGGCTGTTCTGTCTGAATTTCTAGAAACATTAATTTATCYGTGAGATAGTGCCACTAGGTAAATACCAGCAGTCCTGTTTTCAGCAAGGGAAATAGTCACAGAGGGGGATTAAAAACAGGTGGAATAAATATCTCAAATACAAGCCATTAATATTAGAAAATTCACTCAGATAAGTTTCCCTGTCACTCTTTTTTTCTGTGGAGGAAGTGGTAACTTAATTCAGTGTGGCCCTGCATTTGGAGGGTTCTGATTAGTGAGCAATGCTGTAGGAGCAGCGTGCTGCATTATTAAAAGAGGGGTGTATTTTGTCAGAACCAAGAAGGAGCTCTCCAGATTTCTCATTTTAACATTTAAGCTCAATATTGGGAATTTCAGACAAGAAGCTGAAATTTGCACAGCTCAGCCTGACCTTTAATAATCAACTCAAGTTAACTGGAGTCAATAAATGCACAACTTTTTTTTTTTTTTTTTTTTTTTTTTCTTTGCTTGTAGAACTACTGAACAGATTTTAAAACTGGAAGATCCCAACAGTTTAGAAGATGACATGGGAGTGATTGTATTAAACTTGAGTCTAGCAGTCAAGCAAGGAGACTTCAAGAGAAATGTAAGTGGCTTAGGAAATCAAATTTATAGCTGGAATTTGTAGGGGGGAGAAAAGAAGAGCTGGCATAATCTGATTTACTGGGAAATGCCACCTTTATTTTCATCCTCTGAGACTCAATATTGAAATCGAAGTAGAGCATAACTTCAACAAAAAAAAAAAGCCCCATGTTTAGCTGGGTTAAAGTTGTGTAGTCATTTGCAGCTGGATGGTTCTGTCCTGTGGCTGTGATGTGCAAGGGGTGAGTTGAAGAAAACCTACTATGTTTCTTTTTTTTTTTCCTTAGATTGTTACAATAAAGCTGATTGATAGTTTTAAAATTTCAGGTCCTGCACATGGCTTTTTGCTTCTCTTTTTCAAGATTYCTCATAGTGTTTTATACAGAATGGGAAGCACTCATATATTGATGAACTAATCCTACTTCTGGCCAGCAAGGGGTGGAGAAAACCCAAGATCAGGCAATTACGTGGACAGTCTTAAAAAGCAGGCTTAGATTTTAAATAAGTGTAATAAATATTATGAGAAAACAATTTTACAAGTTTTCAGCAGAGTCTAGTATGAAACTTGCTGTTTACAGCACATTATTGAATTATAGGTATGGAATTTTAGCCTGAATGGGATTATTTATAGCAACATGAATGTTTGAAGGGGTTGGAGAGCAAACTGAGAAGAAGCTAATATGGGATATCTGCTGTTCATAGTTGATTTTTTTGAATAGATGCCTTTTTGAGAATTGTAAATTCTTAATTAATAAGGCAATTATACAGTTATTTTTACCACACTGTATGATTATTTAAAAGATTAATGGCAATATTTAAAATAATGTTGTATTTAAATATCTATATTATGAGATGGCTTTAATCTGGAATGGGAACTCCCCTCAAAATTGTACAAGAGTGCATTGTTGACTTGTGTCACTGGACTGCAGGAAAGGGTGAAGCAAAGATGTAAAGTTACTTAAGCAAAAAAGTTTAGTCAGAAGAATTCTTCTTGGATTTTTAGGAAGGCCTGGCCTAAAATGGACCTAGCCAGTGAAGCAAAGCTATTTGGTTTAAATAGCAGCTTTTGGTACCCCTGGGTGCTTAGTTAACATGCAGAGTGCAGATGATAGAAGAGCTGGTGCACGCTGTAATTTTTTTTAAAGACAATGTTTTAAGCCCTCATATTTCAAATGCAGATTGCTCAGCCATTTCCAATGGAGTCAGAGTAGTGAAATAGCTCTGTCCACATTAGCACTTAACAGCAAGATGGTTTTTTTTTCCCTTTTTAAATTAGCTTACTGTAGAACCAGATGGCACCAAAAGTATAAGCCATGTTTCTTACTAATGGCTCTGGGTCCCTCCACTTTTTATTCCCAATTACTTTTTTTTWWTKKYYYYTTTTTTTTGGTGCAATGCAGGTATTTTGAGTTTGTTGATTGTTGTGTTCCATGAGGCAGGGAAGGTAGATGGAGATGCAGTTGTAGGTATAGCCCTCTACTTTGGAACAGGCTTTTCTGACTCTTTTGACAGGCTGCTGTTTGAATTATTTTACTGAACACTTTTTACCCCATTTTACTCCTTTTCTGTTTCCTTTCCCTGGATCCTCTTTGGTACAATAATGGGGACTCACGAACAGAGATGGTCAAGTCGAAAGAAACGAACTTCATCCAAGGTAATCCTTTTTTTTTTATTTTTTTTTTCACTTAAATAGAAGTCTCTTTCCAAAATCTGTGCCCTCCTCTGAAACAGGCTGAACAAAGGAAAACTTGAGAGTRCAGATGCAACCTGTCATAATGTGATGGCTATGATAACCTTTGTTTTTTGATTTTTCTTTTCATTGTRATGGGAAATCTCTGCTGTTTTCAAACTGTAGATGCTATGGTAGTGTCTAGGGGCAAGTAAAAGTAAGACCCCACTCACAAAGAGCTGTAGAGAGAGAGAAAAACCTTTCTATACTGAGGAAATGGGTGTAAATTCAGCCAAAATGAAAGGAGCTGTGGAGGGTTTGTTTCAGAACACCCGGAAGGTGGCTGATGGTTGGTACTGGAGTTGGATGAGGATCTCCTGGATCCCAGTCTGTCTTTGGGGCTGCCTCTCACCAAGGGAGGAATTCTGTGAGGCAGTATTTCTTCTGTGGGTTTTGAAATTCCTTTTGTTCTTGGGATGGAGCTGAGCAGGGAGTTTTCATTACCTCCATCRTAACAGGATTTCCAAGATTTGTGTTACCCCATGTCCATGAAACTCGCTTCCCCTGGTCTCCTGGAGGATCMCTGCAGGCTTCCATTACTTTTATATTCCTGTATCATTTTTGCATTAGATTTTGACTTGTTCAGGAAACTGACTGTGGCTTTTTATGTGTTCTCTAAAGCTTTAATTTGCTATTGAGTAAATAACAATGATACAGACACTGCGAGCCCCAGTACTCAGCTTGAGAGCTGTACAGCCTCGCTCTCTGAAAAGCAGAATTTGGCTCTTAAGATGCCATGTGCTCTCATGATATTTTCCCTCTGTAACTATCGGTTTGTGCCTAAATAAATTGAATCATTAACCTCCTCTTGTTTTATTCATTACAACCGTGGTGTGCTGTGTGGAGGAGCCAACAGTCTCAGGTACTGTGCCAGCAAGAATGYTTTTGTCAATAGAAGAAGTGCAAAGTACAGCCTTTGGAGCCCTGATTGCAGGGATATTGCAGTGTTTGGAGCAGAGAGCTGCCAGGAATCCCGGAATGCCACGTGGTAGAAAGGGATGGAATAAYTGAAGAGCTCATCACTTTAGTTTTTGACTAAAACTCTGGAAATTACTGTGCCATCGCTCGGTCGGTGTTACTTGGTCCCCCTGTTTCTCTGACAGCTAYCTCTGGATGCTGGCTGGCTTTGGGACCTGAGAAAAGAGGATCAGGTTTTTAAACTCAGGTTATTTTTTTTTAGAATAGCCAAAATTCGTCTTGGTTGCTGTCACTGGGAGTTTTGGGGTGGTTTTCCTTCATTTGTTTAGGTTATTTTTGTTTTGGTTTTTTTCTTTCTGTTTTTAGGCAATATCTCATTGCATTTTATATAATTTTTTTGGTACATGTTTTTGGTCCTTTAGCTGTCAGCCTTCAGCTCTCAGGACTCTGTCTTGTGCCTTAACACCTTTCAAAATAAAATTAAGAAATGCCTAAGCGTGATGCTGATTTAGGAGACATAGAAGTGTTGTTTGAAAGGAAAAAGAGCTTCAACCCTGTGCTCTGTTCTGTTCCAGTCACTAGAGGGTAGGAGAGCTTCAGCTCTTTCTAGGGAAGACACAGTTCATGCTCCAGTGTGATCTCTAAAGAAAACCTCTGTGACCATCCAAAGGCAGTAAAAAATATTTCCCAGCATGCGCCGGAAAAAATCTGACAAAGCAGTATTTCCTGGTTTATTGATTCTGCTCCTGCACTAAAACACCAGTACTGTACATCAATAACCATCTTTAGTTAGGAAACTCTGGTCTCTGGAAGCAGTACTAGCAGTTTGTGGCAGAACATAAAGGCTGGGAAGAAAAATGGTGTGCATGGGGAATATAGGTGTCTGGGGAAGGCACAAGAGGTTATGGAAGAATAGCCAGAGAGTATGATGGGGTAGAAAACAATGCTGCTGGACGAGATAAAGATACAGGAATGAGGAGGGCAGGGGAAATGGAGAGAGCTCTGTAATGGATGCACAAACTTGTCTCTTTTTTGGCTCCTGAGCTGATTCTGGGTGTTGCAGGAGGAAAACACAGTTTCCTTTCCATTTGAGCAGCTGAACTGAGACATCTAAATTTCCTCTCTCCAGGTTGAGGCAAATAAAAGTTTTCTGTTTGAAATAGTTTTCCTCAGATTTTTTTTTAATGTGCTGAACTGCAGCTGACCCCCATTGTAATATTTAGCTTTTCCTCTTCTATAAATACAGGGAAAATGACTTATTTTAAGGATGGACAAAATGAATATAACTTTCACAGCTGTTTTTTAATCTGTATTGCCTACATGAAAGAAATCTGATTATCCTCTAATTTGACCATTTTATGTTGTCTTAATGCAGATTTGGCACATCAGTGTCCTAAATGAGTCTTTTCACGTTAATCACRGGATTCTTGCTGACTTCCCACATTTACCCCAAATGTTGATGGCATTGATACCTGTTGCAGCTCCGTGTCAGGCTGGCAAAGGGCTTTTGTGGGTACTGTGCTCTCCTCGTGTGTGTTCTCTGAGCTCCCTTGCTTTTTGAAGAAAAAGCTGCATTTCAGACAGCAGCAAAAACTGTGTCAGTGCAAAATCTCCAGTCCAGCTCCTCAGCAGCCTCATGGTCATTACAGGGAGGGTGCAGGAAGGATTCCAGCAATTCTGTATGGTCTTTTAAATAATTTTGGAGCAAGAGTTGTTGGACTGGATGATTTAGGTATCTGTTGATTATTACSCAGTATGTATTTCTCACTGTTGCTGGAAGGGAATCATGGCATATTTGGGTGGATTCCCAAGACATGGGCGGCACATCCAGATCCCTCATTTTTCATGGGAGCTGAGAACAGCATTGCCCTCTGTGGGAGCTCTTTTCAAGAGCATGACTTTCTTCTTTTCCTCATGGAGGGTGGCACAGCAAAGRGAAGAGGGTGCTGTTAGGCAGTGTTAATACACTCACTCAGATCTGAGTATTGACACGCTCTCCCCTCTGTTCTGTTCTCCTTTCTGGGGCACAGAGTTGGTCGCTCTCTCTGTCGGAGCCCAACACGCTGATGCTCAGTGCCCTTGTTTGTCCCGGGTGGYTTGAGTCTCACCCTGAGTGCCCTGCACGCTATTTCCAGCATTTGTACAGCTGAATAACCTTTAAGTGTTGAACATCTACGAGGCAAATAAGCAGGTTAGCTTGGGGTGGATTGACCTGCAGCAGCTCAGTGCTGAAACAAAAGCGGCAGAATTGCCACCTTGATAGCCTAAGCTGATTGAATAAATTGGCTGAAAGGCTGACCGGRCCCAAGTGCTCCTCAAGCATCTCATCGCAGGGGAAAATCCCTCTCTCTCCTTTTTTTTTTTTTCTCCCAGTGTGGGCTGTTAGGTTTCATTTTTGTCTGCCTCATTGTGTTTGGCTCTGTCCCCCAGTCCCCYGTGGGCAGCTCGCCACGGGGTCACGCGTCGTGGCGGCAATCTCGTGTTGGTTCACTTGCCTTTCCCGCTGCCCTCTCCTCTTTCCCAGGGGGGAAACCGCCTCTGCAGAAATGGTTTCCCTGCCTAATGAGGAGAGGTCCGAAGAGCCCTCCTATTTGCGTGTTGTTGTTTTCTCCGGTGGCGAATTGCGTGGCCCAGTTTTGACGCTGACCCCTTCGCGGGGATTGCGGCAGGCTTTCTGCTGTCCTGTCTCATCCTTTTACGGGGGAGATGGGAGAGATGGGCTCACTTCACACTTGGCCACCTCGCCGTGTCATTTAAATGTACSATTTTCCTGCATCTCTTTATTGCTTCAAAAACAAGTTTGAACTTGGGGCCGTGTATGTGTGTGTCAGGAAAAGAGACAGATTTGAAAGCAGCCCTGATCCACCAGAGGGGATTTGCTGGGTGCCTGCAGAGGGAGATTATTCACAAATGGAGTTATCAGGGAGACTGGAGCTCCTGAAGGATTTTGTGGAGCTGGGTCAGTGAGCCGGTTCTTTCCCCTCCAAAGCTCTGTCATTCTCGTTCGTCTCYTGTACTTGGCTCTGTGAAGGCAGAATTTAGCCCACCTGCTCMTTTTTCTTTTTTAATCCAGAACTAGAAAGTGATAGAAAATCGAGAGTTGATGTGAGAAACTTTTGTATTCATTTTGAAACCAGGAGCAAGATTTTGACAATGGTGATGGAAGCACTGATTTTTAGTTATGGGATGATTTTTGGGCAAATGTCATTTCTAAGCAGTAGGGAGAAGAACCATCTTCTGGTCCCAGTGTGGCAGGATCCTGCTCTGTGACCAGGCCATACTTTTGCCTCAGAGATTACTCATTACTAACCTGATGGCTTACAGTCCCTAAATCTGCAGCAGACATGGGTTCTTAGACTTAAAAAGCATCTAGTTTGTTTTAAGGAATAAGGATCTCTGAATATTTTTGTGCTTATTGTTTGATTTTTTTTTTTCCTTTCCTGGCTGGCTTGCTTGCTTGAGGAGGCAGGGGCAGGGTTTGGGGTTTTTTTTCAGTGCTGGTTTTGCCCAAGTGGCTTTGTTGGACTGATGGCTGTGCTCCTCTGTGCTCTGCTCTGCAATAGTTTTGCCAGCTCAGAGGGAGGCTGTGGAGTTTAATCAATTAGCTCTGTGTAAATCAGTTYGTAATGAGTAGGTGTGGGCTATCAGGGACAAGGTAAGACTTCTAAAATAAACAATGCAATATCATTTTCTTGTCACCTGGGAGGCATTTTCCATAGCGCAGGATTCCCCAGGCAGCCCTAAAGTTGACTCATTGAAGGTYTGGGTTTGTGGGTCTGCCACACATCTGATTTTCCCCAGACGTGGTTCCTTCCAGAARCAGTGGGTGGAATCTGAGACACTGCCTGTTTTGCTGGGATTTCTGTCGGGTGGTCAGAGGAGCAGCCTGCCAGGTACCTGGGAAGGCTGGAGAGGTGGCCACAGGGCGAGTACAGAGGTGCTGCAGGCACAGGAAATGTGCCAGACCCGCTGAGCATCCTCGGTGAGGGCGACCTGGGCATGTCCAGGAAACCAAACCCAGAGCATTCCTCATGGGATGTGTCCTGCAGGGTGTGAGCTGAGCAGAGTTCCCGTGCTCTGTGTGGGGAGGGGCTGTGCCAGGGGCAGCTGGGGGGTCACAGAGCCCGTGTGGAGCTGCTGCAGGTCCATGCCCTACCCTGGGCCAGCTGCAAAAACCTCCACCCCACGTAGCCATGGGGGATCTCGTGTGGGTCCTGTGAGCTGGAGACAGAATGACACTCAASCAGGTTGGGAAGGACCTTTGAGATCATCAAATCCAACCTCTGACCCAACACCTCATCAACTAAACCKKGSMMYKRRKKSCMRSCMRSCYTTTTWAAMMMMWYCMRGGGSKGKKRMCCYKGRGSMRSCCMRSCCMRSTCYYYKSYKRRAGGGGCAGCTGCAGGGCCAGCACTGGGGTGCACAGAGCTCTCTGCTCGGGGCCACCTGYTCTGGGAGGTCACTGTGATGTGCTCCAGTGATGCTGAGTGCAGGTGCTGATTTTTCCTGTGGGATTTGGGCTGGTTTGGGTGCCTCCCACAGTCCTTTGAACTGTTGAGGCAGCAGCTACAAGGGTGGGGTGTGTGTGCTGTAGGGCTGGGGTGGGGAGGTCCCAGCACTGAGAGACTCCCTAAAATACTGGCCTGGGTGAAAAAAAGAAAAGAATCCAAGTTTGATTTGAAAACGGAGTGATAACAACTGTCTTTTGTATTCAGCCGGGAAGCTTTGAAGAGAGCTGGATGCTTTGTTTTTAAAAGAAATTGTAACGTGGATAATAAACTTCATCTGTTTTTCGGGGTTTTTTTTTGGTGAACTAACATCAAATGCCTCTTCCTCCTCTGAGGAAGGAGCGGGAGGGGGAGGGAAAGCCCTTGCTCCTAAAGCAGCGAGTCCATCACATCAAACATGACTGTGTTAAATACTGAAAACGTTCAAAGTACAAGCGAGATAGATAAAGGCTTTGATGGGAAGTGGATATTTCCCAGGGACATTACAAGCAATAATCCAGATGTTATGGTGTAATGCAATGAGTGTCCATGGATAGATGGGGAGCTCAAGCCAAGCAGCGCCTGCTGTAGGCCCTGGCCCTCCACTCCCATGCTGTTACGCCATATGGAAGCAATCTCCAGGCCCCCTTAATAGCCAGCTTTGGATTCCATTTTCACAGGGCTCATAGAGCTAAGTGGAGCTGTTTTATGGACAAGTTAGATAGAAGCCTTTCCAAGATAAACATCCAATTCGAAATTAGGACATACCAAGCTGCAAAATTATTTTAGGGCATATTTCATGGAAGCGCTGCCATTTTTCTRAGGCGGTTGCCAGACTGTAGAATGCCCTTTGATCCCTTGTGGACATTACTCCCTTTTTTATAAAAAGGATTTTGAAATAGTTGCAGTGTTTAGGGAGGAATATATCTGCTGGGACTTTGAAGTATGTCCATGGGAACAGTYGTGCTTTAGTTTTTTGGCCCAAAAGACGAACTTTGGGAAAAAAAAAAAGGAGAAAAGAAATTACATTGCAGCTGGATTTATGAATCAAAATCTCGTTTTCTTTTTAAAGGTAGGAATTTTTACCCATTGCGCCAGGAAAGCCAAACGGGGTGTTTAAAWAGAAGTATATTAATATGCTTGTGGGATTCAGAATTCGGTATTTTAACCAGTGAAAAGCAAGTCAAAAATTTGTGAGTTCGCCACCTATGATTTAAGAATTTTGTTGCCGGGTAATTGATCCATAAAAAGTAATCTTCAGACATCAGGTGCTTTTGCAATCGTTTTATTTAGCAACAACATTTCTTACTTGCTTTTAAAGCTAACACGTCCTGTTTTAAAGTGACTTGTGAAATCTTCTCCTCCGTCTTGCTCCCACCTGTACGTGACATGATTGAAGCTCCAAAGTGTGGCGAGTTAAAAGTTGCTTCGGGAGAATAAAATATGGCAGGGTTTTTACTGCGGCAAGAAAAGTACAGCCTTGAGTTTTAATGTTTCCAGCTCCCCAAATAAAGGCCTATTTAATCATCCTCTGCCCAATAAAATACGGCCTGTTAGCAAAGTGTTAGCACGGATGAAGCTGCGGAGGTAACAAATGTGGCTACCAGGTAACCATAACTCCAGATAAAGAGCCCGCCAGTGTCAATGTTTTTTCAGCAGGCATCAGTATTTTTGATTCGTGGCCTCAGTTTCTGGATGCAGGAACAGCAAAGGCTGAGTGATGGAGGAGGTGGAGGATGCTGCTCAGCCTCTCAMCCGGCTGAGGGCTTTATGATCCCGGGCTGCCTCCCCAGAAAGGACAGACACGCATTTTATGGGCGTTTTAGGAGTTTAGTTTCTCCCCTGTTCCATTCCCGTCGCKCTCTCATGCCTTTCCCCAGGCCAAGGTAGCAGATTGCTGTCAGTGCTCGAGGTCTGCTCTTGCCAGAGCTCAGCCAGGGGAGCTGAAGGCGGCTTCTCCAGTGTTTTAAGCAAACAAACCCTGCTGGATTTTGCTGTGATATTGAGCAYTGTTCTTTCACAGGGCCAGGTGTAGCATATTCAGGCAGAAAATCCATAGCATCCTCCATTGCCTGCTCACTCTTGGGGAAGCATTGTATCTGTGTCACTCCTGGTGTGCTTTGATATCACAGTAAATGTGAGCACAAAAAAGTGTTTGGGTTCTTTAATCGTTCCRTGTTGCTGCCTTGCTTTGCAGTCGAGTTTCACGCGGAACATGCGGCTCTCCGAGTCCCTGCGCAAGAACCAGCTGTGGAACGGGCTGGTCACCATCACCCTCCTGGAGGGCAAGAACATGCCCAGGGGGGGCTTGGCTGAGATTTTTATTCTCCTCAAACTGGGGGATCAAAGATACAAGAGCAAGGTRAGTGTTAAGGATTTCCTTGAGTTGTCTGAAGTCAATCAGGTACTTGGTGTTTCTTTTACTGGTGTTGTTRCATCAGATGGAATTATTCTTGATACTTTTTCAGATAAGTGAGTTCAAAACCTGGAGACCAGACCAGAAGCATTATCATTTTGCTYTGTTTTTATGCCAGTAGAGAAGGAGAAAGTTAGCAGTATTGTGTGTTATCTGTGTTTTGTGCATTTAACACACTCATCATGTTGATGGATGTTTGACATTAATATGAGATGAAATAAAGCTACATGCATCACACATGTGYTTTGTTCTCTGCCAAGACAGAAGTTGGGTTTGCAGTGTTAGGTCTGCTGGAAAAGTAGACCTGAAATGGTTTCCAGTGCAGGAGAATTACTATTCTTTCAAAGAACCCTTCTTGAAAAATACATTGCATATTGCAAAACCTGCCCCCCCAAATAGACAAAATGTTCCATGGTTTTGATATTAATTTTTATTCTTCTAGGCTGTGTTTATCTGTATGCAGTTTCATAAGAATCTAGGAAATGAATGGGGTTCCCAAAGAAACGCATTTCATCTGCAAAATCTAATAGGAAGAAGGGCTATAATTAAAATAATACTCTGTTGAGAGAGCAAGAGCTCTGAATGTCATGAACTGGAAGTGCAGAGGAGGAGAAAACAAACCTCCTCCTGTACAAAATGTACAGAGCAAGTTCACAGAACATAACATTTGGATGTAGGCGCATCTGAAACCTGCACTCTGTCCCTCAAACCAAGGTCATGATATGTTTTTTATTTAGAAGAGTAGTTTTGAAAAATAACAAATGGTTTGGTTTACTTTAGAATAAATAGATGTTATTCCTGTTACAGTCCCATTTTATGTGTCTGTCTTGTGGCCCATGGATAGGTTGTGAATCTGCAAGGCTGAGCTCTTTGCTTAACACAGAAGGGTAAAAAAATACTGGTTTAGGTTCCTTAATGCATTCAAACCCGTTTGCAGGTGATTGTCCTCAAAAGGGTTATTCTTGATTTCTTCCACTGTGTGATGTTGAATGATGACCACAGCCCGCTGGAAGTGTGGCTCATGGGTCTACCTGGTATTTCAGAATTACTTCAGCCACTCATTCAGATAACTGTGTATTTATTGTTATTGAGAGGGAGAAAAGAGAATATTTAGGAAGATGAGACTGTATRTGATGGGCTGGGGAGCTTTGATTGGAATGACATTGGTACTTGATGCTGTAATGTCTGGCCTTGTTCTGTAGAATTGATTTCTTTTTCTTTTGCTTTACTGTGAAAATAAGTATTGTTTAAGAAAAGTAAATATTATAACTGCATGTTTTCTAGACACTGTGTAAGAGTGCAAATCCTCAGTGGAGGGAACAGTTTGATTTTCACTACTTCTCTGACAGGAAGGATATGTTGGACATTGAAGTGTGGAGAAAGGATAACAAAAAGCATGAGGAGCTTTTGGGAACGTAAGTTGGGTTTGAGTTAGATTTTTTTTTGGGGGAAGGGGGAATGGGGTAAGTACAAAAAATAATGTGATTTTGATTTTTGTTTCTTTAAACTGATCAATTAGTTTTCATTACCAGCATCATAATGTGTTTTTCTCTCCTTATTGCAGTTATGTCCAGGTTCCGTTTACATTATGTTTATTAAAACCTATTGATGGGTAATTGATTAGCCAAAATCTGAATGCAGAGACACCCAAGCTGCCTCTAAAACATGAAATATTGTGGGAACTCAGTGGCATCAAGGGGGCAGAATCTTTCTGTGGTGATGTTGCTCCACATCCTGATGTGCTCTGCTGATGGGATCTTTTGAGAGTGGTGCTAGTGTTCCTTTTTGAGTTTGTTTTGTTGTGTTCTTCACTGATTCTTTAATTCCMTTTCACTCTATCTTCATTTGCACAGTGTTGTTTTCTTAGCAGTACCTCTCTCTTCCTTCCTTGGCTTGAAGAATTGCCCCATGGACCCATCTCCCCAAACCACGTCTGCCCTGCTGGGTGCACAGAGCAGCACCCAGCTCCACTCCCTTTCCTGGAGACCCTCTTTGGTCTGTCCCTGCTCCTTTGCTGCCAGGGCCAGCGCCACAACTCTGAATTTCCTCAGGGTGGGCACCCTGCCTTCAGTTGTTTGCTGCTCTCACCTGGCCAGGGTTTCACAGCTTGCTGACTAAATAACAGCAGCTCATGAGAACATTCTCTTACTTAAGGCATTCAAATAGTTTGAAACTATTCACTGAGAAGAACAATGCCCTTTGGCTCTACAAATGTTTGTGGTTTTGCAGTGCAGGAAATTCTTTCTGGCTGAGTGCTGTTGCTCATCACATGGAGAAGTGGCTGAAGATGAATCTGTTCCTTCCATTCTCACACTTACTTCCATTACTTCTGATTTGCTGTTTAAAGCTAAGAAATATTGCAGCTTGCCTCAGGTCAGTCTCCCTGATGATGGARCAATTCTTCCTTAGGTTTTTTTCTCTTTATTTTTTTTTTCCCCAGGTTCCCCCCCTGCTCCCCGCCCTTTTCTTTTTCTACTGGTTTCTGGCAGGTGGTGTTTAGTGTGGCAGAAACTCTCAGCAAAATTCTGATTCTATTCAACACTGGTGAGATCCGTGAGTGGTAGATTTACCTTAAAGTTAAGGATTTATCTTAACTTTGAAGTACATATTCCAGGSTAAATCCCTGAAAATGTTCAAGGCCAGCTTGGATGGGGCCCTGAGCAGCCCGRTCTAGTGGAAGGTGTCCCTACCTGTGGCAGGAGGCTTGGAACAAGGTGATCTTTAAGATCCCTTCCAATCMAAACAATTCCATGATTCTRTGTTTAAATTTATYTTTGAAGTCAATGTGGAGAGAAAACCTTTTGCTTTTGTTGTCTTAAGCACAGCAAATTGGCTTTAGAATCAAAACAGGAACAAATATACCAGCTTTTCAAGGGCAATKGCAAGAATAGGTAAACACCAAATGCATAATAACAAGGATTGTTTTTACAGTGTAGAAATTTTTTGACACCCTATAAATAATATTTTATGAAGGGTTCAAATGCAGTCTAATCTGGAAAAGGATTCTGTTGGAAAAACAGCATTATGAGGTGCCATGTTTATTGTCTCCATGATTTCCAAGTCGAGTTTTGAGATYTCTGGATTTCACAACATCATTGTAAGAAATATTCTTTAGTGGGATGTTTGTGGGTTATATTCGGTCATTATGCATAGCAGTGCARCCAGCTGCCCTCAAATAATTTGCATGGTTTTAAGGAAAAAGCAAAATTTTCTGGATCTGAGTTCATAATTYTGTGGTCAGTTTATGAATAGAGTTAGAATTCATTATGCCCCCTTCCAGCCTGCTCAGCCTCTAACTGTGTTGGTTAAATCATTAAATATATGTATGTTTTTAATATTTAAATGAAGTTGGAGGTRCTCGTAACGGAGTAGAGTCTGATAATCCAGGCTGCAAAACTTCTGTGGTATAAAGATTCCTGTTAATTCCTTTAGATGCAAGATTTTAGATGGTATGGATGCCTTAAACCTCTGGAACTGGTTCTTCTCCCAGGCATAGTTTGGTTTCAAGGTAAAATATTGTTCCTGAAATAGGACCTGAAGTGTCTGTGGAGAGCGTGGAACAGGCAGAATAAGGAATGCCTTGGACCTCTGGTGCTGAACACAAACACCTGGGGTGTTTGTCTGCTTCTGTATTAGTGAGGAAGCATTTCATGTCACCCTTCCATCACAGAACAACCCCTCACTGTCAGTGCACATCACARTCTAAATTATTACATTCAGCCTACCTGCAGTCTCCTTAGAGCTTCAGCTGGGTCCAATTTCTCTTCCTCACTTAAAATCCTGCAGCCTTGAGTGGTTCAGCTGYAGGCTCTGACGCTGAGGGCTGGCTGCATTTTGGTGCTGGATGAAATAATCCCTCTATTTAGTCTGCACAGGGCTGTTAGTAACATTTATTGAGTGCTTTTCGTGTCCTTTGGGATAAGAGGCACGCTATAAACAGGAGACGATGTTAATGTATAGGAATAAACAAAGGTGTTAACGTGTGCAGAATTTGTCCAGGCAGAGTTAAATTGTTTGTGCCAGCTTGTTAGAGAGTGTTCCTGCACTGGGGGGCGTGTTCTGAAAAAAAAGAGATGCAACAGAGTGTTGAAGGGTTTTCCTTCACATATTTACCTCAAGAAAGAGATTTTATAAAAATTCCTAAACTGYGGACCATGAGCTCTGAGGCTGGAGTACATCCAGTGTCTTTGTGATTAATGCCTYCAGGAAACTGTTTCTGCAGTAAGAAACAACCAATGTTTCAAAGGCTGTGCTGTTGGGATGGAGCASTAAAATCCCTGCTATGGCTGCAACCAAAAGCTTTACTTGAATTTCACCAGGCTCTGGGATAAATCAGGCAACCAAAATTTATCCATCGAATAAGTCAGAATAAGAGCTTTTCAGTTGTGTCCCTGACACCTGTGGCATTTGAAATTTCAGTTATTAATCACAGATACCTCTTTCTGTTCTCTGAGATAATGATTCTGGTCTGTGATAATGATTCTGATCTGTTTTATGAAGGGTTTTCAAGAAGTCTGCAGGGGAAGAAATGGCAGTGCTGTATACAGATTTTTTCATATGTAATTACATATATTTAAAGATTCCTGTCACAATTTGATTAACTGTGAATGGGAAGATAAAATACAACTCCATGCCTAGGAAGAAGCTCTGCGCCTTTTAGTGAAATTTTAACATGGAATTCCCTGATAAACAAATATTTTAATCCCAAATTTACTGTGTACTGTTCTCAAGTACTATTTCTCTGCAAAAGGTATTTATAGAAAGGAAAAGAGAAGCTACAGGTGAGAGCTTTAAGTCAAAAAAAGTCTTAAATGAAAACTAAAGATTTGGTGTAAACCTCTACAGGACTTGAAGCTGTTACAGAGTTGTAGACCTCAATATTGATCAGGAGGAGGAAGGAAAGCATTTAATTAATTGTTCTTAAAAGAAAGGAAAGTTATACAGTTGTGTGCACAATGCATTCCTAATTTACAGAACTGCAGCCCCCGTAGATTGTACATGTAAGCACTTGGGTGAAAGATTATGTCTGAATTTAATGTGTAACACAGCAAAAGGTGGCAGCAAGCAGAGCTATCCTGAGGTAGGATTACTGTCAAGCATTTAACTCAGGAGATCATTTGCATTACCTAAAATACAGATATCCTGAGAGTTCTGCCCTTTGCATTCAGATCATGCAATTTTTAAACAAAAGTGGATTACCTCCATTAGTTTGATTCTGTGCCTATCACAATAGTCTCTTACCACTTTCCTGTGAAATAATTATCTGTAATAAGATCTTGCAGCTAGAAAGCTGAGAAAGAAGGAAAGGAAGAKTTTCTGTGTCAGGAGAATGAGGGAAGTAGTTTGGAAATCATTAGGCTCGTTTTAATAGTGTAGAAGTGTTTGTGTGGAAATTGCTGAATTTATATAGTAAATTGAATGTCTAATTGTTTTACCAAGCTGCATTYTTTGCAGTCTGATCAATTATGTTGTATAACCTAAATGAAACAGATTGTCTTTTTTTTTGTTGTTTTTTTCTTAAGCTTTTACCAGTGCAAATGTGGTTTTTCTTTTCAGTCCCTCATAAGAAAATACAGGCATACCTTGAGTGAACACAGATGTTTTAAGGAAAGTTAGTTTGCACAGAAATCAGACATGATTTGAGGAAGAAATACTTACACTCCACCTCCTGCTGTTTTCCCCTSCACATGTGCATCCCTCCTACCCCCACACCCTTACACTCCATCTTTTCTTTGACCTTATGTGAAACAAATTCCTTTAAGAAGAGAAGTGATTGCAATGTGCCAAAACAAGATGGAATTATATTTAACTTTGCCTCCGACACATGATGGAGTTCTGAGGTTATYTGTCGGTGGGAGATGCACTGTTGTCCGACCAAGTTGTGTTTTCTCTCTTACTCCATGGAAAGTTTTTTAAACATAAAAAAAAACAACTGCAGCTTTTCCCGGTTGCAGACTGTGTTGAGTGGGTGGTGTATGAAATGCTGGTGTGGGAGGCACGGCCTCTATTGCCAGCTGAACCGCAGACCAGCTGGGTGACCTTGAGATTTCCCCTCTCCTTCCTTCAATTTCTTCATCTGGGACAAAAAAAAAATCAAAATTAAGCTCCAAGATAAGGATACATCCCCCCTTTTGTGCTGATACCCAAAGTATCAGTGAAACTCCTGCAGCCAAGGTGACGCTGACCTCCGGTGGGGAAGTGATAAGGGCTTTTTCTCAAAAAGAAATAAGGTCTTTTCCYCTCTCTTTATTGATGTTTTGTTTTCCTTTCTGCTGTAACTTTCCCTGTCACATCTTTCTGAAGAGTCTAGGCGTAGCAATGAGCTTTAAATGCAACCTCTCACACTTGGAAACGGTGTTGAGAGGCAGCCTACGCGCCCAGCCGTCTTGGTACTCTGCCTGGTTTATTTTCCTTCTCTTTCAAAGCACTTGAAAGCAGTTAATAGGAGTAAACTCGAAACCTGTTGTACCTCCAGAGCAGAGGAGAGAGCACACTTAAGGCAGAGTCATTTCCATTGATTGTGGTCAGAGGAAGCTTGAAGAGTTGTTTTAATACACAAAGCTGCTGGACAGCTTAGAAACTCATCAGAGCAGTGGCTTTTACTTCATAACACGGCTTCTTGGGTTCTCAGGCTGAAATGTTTTGAGATTTTTTTTTTTTATCCCCTTTAGCATTCACAGAAAATAGGCTGTTAAGAAGCGGAAAGCATGCAATTTATAGCAGATGGGCATAAACTGCTCCAGCTCTACTACTGGAATGGGATCAATCAGGAACACTACATGCACCATTTACCCAGAAGAAACCCACCTGGGGGAACCCTGTGGAATTTGAGCCTATTAAGACAACACCTTAACAAGTTTAGTTTAAATAAAAACTTGTCGGCAGGCAGTAAGCGAAACGAAAGCCCTCGCTCTCCATCATCCRCTGCCCGTCCCTTTGAGAAATGTTCCTCCTCTTGCAGTGTGGCAGCAGACTTTCTCCTTCCTTATTTTTGSTTGGGTTTTAAAAATTATTTTATTTTTACCCTTTTTTCATCTGTAACTTTTGTTCAGCCTGTTCTTAAAAGCCGAGCCCCACGAAGGTGCAAGAAAGTTCCACTCCATTTACTGGACTTTTAAATAGAAGGCATTTAGCTGAGCCAAGTGATTAGGCTTTTTGTTGCATTTAACCACTCCCTTCATGTATAACTGGCTGCCTGGTGATCCCCCTGCTTTAGCCCATACTCATATTTTATTATTGTCTCTTTATGAATGTTTCTCTTTTATGTTCTTTATTTTTATTTTTGGGGGAAGTGTCAGGTTAATGATAAATATTATGTGCAAAGGAGTGGGTGGGGGGGGGAAACTTTTAAGACATTCCTTCCCTTTGGGAAATATAACAGTACACTGAAAATGTAGCTCTAGTTAGGCTTGTAAAAGAGATTGGGGCATACAGTATAATGTAGCATAAAATGGAGTATGTGACTTTAAAGAAACGAATCTATTTTAGGCTAATGTTTTAAATTTTGCATTTGCCCCTTTTCTTTTCCCCCAGGTGAAATAAAATTGTGTTTCAAATCCATCACAAAACACTGGGGGATTTTAGAGGGGAAGTGAGGCAGGCCAGAGTTAAGTTTTCCTCCTGTATTGCAGCCCAAACCTTTTACCTCCCCTTACCAGTAGACAGACCAGAAAGCAAAACTTGACAGTAAGTGGAATAAAAACTGCCTAATTGGTTTCCTGTGTTTAATTTTGATTTTTTTTTTGCATTCTTTCCATCTGGAAGAAGCAATAAGTTTTGATGCCTGCCTGCTTGCTGCTGAAATCAATATAAATGTTGCTTTATTATTATTTTTTTTACCATCTCCTTTTTCCCATTAACCTTTGGTGATGCCATTCCAGGTGCCAYGTTGACATTGCTGCCCTGCCAGCAAAGCAGACCAATTGCTTGGAGCTGCCTCTGGAAAAGCATCCAGGGTCCCTGCTGATGCTGATTGCTGTTGCCCCATGTTCAGGAGTGTCTATCTCTGATYTGTGTGTCTGTCCTTTGGGAGACCCCAGTGAACGGCAGCAGATTGCTCAGCGTTAYGTGAGTTCATTTCTTTTTTMTTTTTTTTTGCTCCTCTRGTTTTGAAAGAGTCAAAATTACRGGGCAAAAAATTTCTCCATTCATAACAACATGTCCCCTATTAAAGAAAACTATTAAATGAAACAGTTTTTGCATTTAGAATGACAAGGAGATTGGCAGGGCAGATAGACCCATGCAATTTGTGTGTTTGTATTTGTTGAGTTTTAAACCAATGTTATTCTTTGCAAACTTGAATTGTATCAAGAGATTATCATGCGGAATGAGACACTGAATATCATGAAGAGATAATAACGTACTTAGCTTTATTTCCTCCTTGGGGGAGGTTGTTTTCCAGACTTGCAAATGTTGGGAGATGAAGCTGTGTGATGGCTTCCAGGTCCTCAAAAGCTGGGCAAGAAGGAATAAGCCTATCTCAAGTTGAGGCAGGGGAGATTTAGATTGGATATTCGGAAGCATTTCTTTACCAGAAGGGTTGTCAAGCACTGGAACAGGTGGCCCAGGGAAGAGATTGAGTTGTCAATGCTGAAGATGTTTAAAGGGCAAGTAAATGTAGTTTTTAGGGACATGGTTTAGTGGTGGGCTTGGCACTGCTGGCTTAATTGTCGGACTTGATCTTAGAGGTTATTTCCAACCTCACTGATTCTGTGGTAAGTTATTTCGTAGCCCAATAGTTTCTGTTTCTTACTGAATTACAAACAGACTACATCTTTTCACTTTTCTTCTTGCAGTGTATAAAGAATTCCTTTCGGRACATGAAGGACATTGGCTTCTTACAAGTCAAAGTTTTAAAGGCAGTGGACCTGATGGCAGCCGATTTTTCAGGTATTTTATTTCTATTTTGCAGCATGTGATGCTATAGCATATTGCAAATGATAGACTTTGTGCAGTACTGTCAGCTGATCAAGGAAAAGTAAATCATCCCATCATCTCTCCAGCGCTGAAACCTGTCTCAGGGAACTCAGATACCAAATGGCTTGGACTGCCAAAAGCATGTAGGAAAGGCCAGTGGGTGGAGATCTTAATTTCCCTTTAGACCTGAGCAATCTGACAGATAACTTAACAACAGCACATCGTGCTAAGGTTTTTTTCCATCAGGAATATGTAAAAAATAAGAGTTGATGTAAAGCGATGGYGCCGGCAAAGCACCTGCAGAACAAAGCCTCTCCATCTTCCATCAGGTGTCCTGTGGGTTTGGGGCAAGACTGGAAGGTTTTGGGGGTGTCTGATGTGGTGCTGAGTGTGTGGGTTTGGCTGTCACCTGAAAGAGAGAGCCTGTCAGCAGCGGGGCTGCGAGCGAGATGCTTTCTCTTAGAGCTCATTTGAGGCTTCCATTCGGGATGACCTCTTTGGTGCTCTTACTCCATGAAAAATATGGATTTTCCACTGAGCTGTACCTCAAGTTGTGCTTGGTCCTGACAGCAGTGGACACTAACACCTTTTAAAACCACAACTTTATATTGTACCTCCAGGGAAAGTCTAGGAGGTTGGCGCTTCTCTGTAGCGACTGCCTGGATATTATTATTTTTATTATCATTTTCTCTGGGATTCTGGAGACCTTTTAATTCCCCTCTCTATCTCGCAGCAGCTCGTAATTCACAGGCACAGCATTGTGTGCTGTGTGTTTGCTGACACAGTCATTTTTTTAGGATAACTTGTTGATAAAGGCAGGGAAGATGCTAGAGGGAAAACATTCTTGCCCCTTTCACTGGAAATTGTGAAGGCATTGCTCCTAAAAAAAGGAGCAAAGGAGAAAACCCATGGTTAATCATGGTACTATTTTAGAGCTGTATTCAATTCACTGCTTAACCCTGAAGTGGAAAAAAAAAAAAAGGTTAGTGCAGAGAGCAGTACTTCAAGGAACTGAAGAACTTGATTTGAAAAAAAACAAAACCAAAACCTGTCAATAACGAAAGAAAACTTGTAAAGGAATCCATATCTACACTGACATAACGGATAGGTCCTTACAGAATTAGGAGTGTAAGTGCACCTGGCTGAGTAATTTAATAAGTTTAGCACAGCAAAGCAGCCCCAGCCTCGCCRTGTGCCAAAGGTTGAATTGAGAAATGTGTGAGGTTTTAATATAGACAGTGTTGGTGGAAAGAGCTGAGCCCAGAAGGTTATTTACCCTCTGGAAAACTTTGCTGATGCTAAAGCAGTTGCATCAGTGATGGATTTGGCCCCCTTTCCCTCAGTGCTCAAACAGGAGCATGTGGGTGGATAATGAACATTGGAAGAGACACGCAGGTTCTTGATTCTGCAATTCAAAGACTTTTCATGCAGAGTATGTGACACACATTCCTTGTGCATAGCACAGAATGAAATTCTGCTTAAGTAAAAGGTTACTCAGTCTGTCATTATATTCAAAATAACCCAGGCTTTGAGCCTGATTCATGAAGCAAATGACAAATTGTTTTTCAATGGCAGTGCTGAAAATATCCTAGTATTATGCTGTAATAGACCCACCAAATTGCAAAAGGATGCAGCCATTTTAGGTAAAAATAGCATAATTTCTGATCATGAAATGAGAGACATAAAGATTAATTATCTGTTCTGAGCCATTCATAAATGATTAGTGCAGCAATTATGGGCTTCCATAATAGAGCCCTCCTAGAGCAGTGCCATATTTCCCGCATTGCCAAGGAGACTGCTCAGATTTATTGTTATTGATAAAAGTAAATTCAAAGTCCCAGCTAAAAATCTAATAAAAGGGAAAAATCACGGAGGGAAATCAGAGGTGCAGAGATTTCCAAGGGTTAATAGAGGAGCAGTGTGAGCAGGTACTGTTCCCTTTCCATAGCAGCCTGAGGTCTTTTACCCACCAGCTCCTGCAGGCCAGCGGGGCAATGCCACCTCAYACCTTATTCCCACATTAAGACTGGACTTTGGTGTGGTTGGGATTTCTGTCAGTTGCTTCTGTGTTGTCATCATAGATTTTAATTACAAGTTTTTAGCCCGCTGTAATAATAGTGATTCAGAAAACACGCAGGATCTGCCTTTAGTTTCAGAGTTTTGAAAAATCCATATTTTGCTGTTTGACATAAATTTTGGGCTGGTTTCCAGACAGCTGTATCATATATGTCGCTCTTTAGCCACAGCTAGCCCAGTTTGAGCCTTCCATACTTTTATATTCCTAGATAATAGTTTTGTTGACGTGGAAATGACTTTTTCTGCTTTGTTGGATGTTTTCTGTGTACGCATGAGAGTTCTTCTCAAACACTGCATTTGCTCACTGACCAAAAAATAGCATTCAGAATACCAAATTATACAGTGGGATTGTTTTTGGCATATACCAGTTTGCATTTCAAGCAGTTTCTCTGAAAGGCTATACGCATTTTCAACACTTCTCAGGGAATGGGCATGTAAGCTGAAAAGGAGAAGACAAATAGATTCCAGTAATACACATTGTCTGTAAACTTTACCAATATTGACTAGTTAATACCCGCTGTTTACATGCTGGAAAGATTCCTGTTTAGTTTATAAACTTCTCCGAGTAAGACCCTTAAAAGCTCTGCATTAATAATACTGAAAATAAGGATTAAGAAAAGGACAGCTTTTGCTTAAATATCTTGTTTGTCTGGCATCTAAATCCCTGCATTGCTGACATATTTAGTTGCCTACACAGAAGTTAGGCTGGCGTGTCTGTGGCTGGGTTGTACATGAGCATTGGAGATGGGATTAAATCAGATTCTGAGCCAGACATGCTGATAAGGGGCCACTGCTCACAAAGGAAAGTGCTGAGCTGCARTGAGTTGGGAAAGCCACAAATTCATGTCATGTGAGTGATCAAAAAGTACAACGTGTCTTCACGTAATAGATTCCATGTTGGCATCCTTCTTTAGAGAGGAGGGGTTTATTTTCCTTTTTTTTTTTTCTTGTTTTGGGGTGTTTGCTGTGTTTGTTTACTCTGAGTACAATACCTGGATCACGCATGGATTCTCCAGTTGATGTTGGGTTTTGTTTAAACTGTGCCTTGGTGTGGAGCCTTCGTAGCTCCGAGGACTTGCTCACGTGGAACTAATGGAAGAAATGCTCCTTTTCTCATGATGTGGATTCTTAATCCTGTAATCAACTGAAGAAGACCACAGGCTCTAAGCARAGGATGAAATCAGGAGTGTAACTGCAGCTCTGTTGATTTTCCTGKGTCAGAGCAGTGCTGCTGCTTTCCTAAGAGCTTCTGAGTAATTGTCAACATGAGCAGATCTTCCTTGCTGTAAAGACTGAGCGGTGATTCACTGTAAGTCTCAGATTTCAGGTGTTAAAGTGAAGCCCTCTGAATGATCTGTAAGGTAAGTGTTGGAGTTCCCAGAACTGGGGATGAGTCAGAGACACTGTTTTTTTAGCAAGTCATTCCAACAGAACTTTGSAGTTGTTTTAATGGATCTAAATTTATTTAACCAATCATTTCCTCAGCCCTATTGCAAAGAAAGTCTGCATACTAAATACCATAACAGGTCCACTTAATTTTTCTTTTTTTTTCCCTAGGCAAAAGTGATCCTTTCTGTGTCTTAGAGCTGGGAAATGACATGCTACAAACTCACACCGTTTACAAGAACCTCAATCCAGAGTGGAACAAAGTTTTCACRTTGTAAGTGGATTTCTTTGGAAACCATGCAGCAGCTCCAGTCAGCAGCTTAACTAGGAAAGCTATTGACTTTGGGAAAATACAAAGGTCAAGTTTAAGATATGTCATTTTTTCATGGAGAGGATGTTGGAGAAATCTCAAGTATAACTTAATTAAAGCCTTTTGCCTTTTACTAGTTCTTGCATGGAGTTTATTAATAGAAGTCATTAAAAGAAAAATTACTGTGATATTTATAGGAAGAATCATGACTAGACATAATGGAGTCATTGCTTGATCCAAGAGATAATGTATCAGAAAGTTGAGACCAGATACTTACGCCTACATTTTCCGTAACTGAAAATAAAATATGTTTCATTGAACCTTGGTAGAATCCTTGTTTAATKTGAAGTGAGCAAAGAATTAGAGCCCATGTTGGCTTTGGTGTATCTTCTGAATTCAAACTAGTCAAATGTGCTCTAAATTAGATGCTTGAATTTGTATGGAAATCAAGGTATTCTTTTATTTGCCAGTTCGTTAATAACAAAAGTTACAATTTAGGTATTGCTTTTAGGCAGCCCATTTTTTTTAATCTTGCTTTATGCTGACAAAGATTTTGGTGAATAAAGGAGTGAGATAAATGTCTCCCAAAACTGAAGTCTGTGCAAAGAAGGCAACTGCAAGGGCTGGTAATGAGCATTTATGACCTTTGCATCTGTCCACTGGGAGAAGAATTAAAAAATTACAAACTTTGTGTTGAGGCAACATTCATAAAAACTCGGCTGGATGAGAAAACAAGAAAAACTGTCTGATTTCTCTTATAGAAATAYTTTGCTGGATTTCTGTTTAATTCAGGGGTGCAGCTGAATGCTTCTTGGAGTCCTTTCTCATGCTTTGTCTGTTCTCAAGAAACTTCGACTCACTGCTGTTTTTTCTGAGACTGTGCCAGCAGATGAGTCTTGTTGGATGTTCAGCCAGCAAAATAAATCCAATAACAATCCAAATTTATTTTATTTAAAGAGAAAGTTTGTGTCTRTACTTCCTGTGGGACACAGAAATTCAGCTATGGACTATCTCTTTTTTCTAATGTTGCCTGGCTATTCCCAAGCACCAAATCTGCAGAGCCAGTCAGGCACTCGCATCTCTCCTTAGATTTTTGTCCATTTAAAAAAAAAAGAATTAAGCCCCTTAAAAGCTATTGATGTTTTAGATTTGTTTTGGAGCAGTGTGGATGGTTTTGAGTGGGTGAGTCCATTTCAGACGGAGCTTTCAATACCACCATTATATCCAGGTTTTCTGCAGCACACTTGTGTGTGGTGGCACTGTGCAGTTTTAATGCCATGAAGCTTGGGTTTGAATTCAGCCCTGGACCTCTCCCAGTCACCAGCTTTCTCTGTTGGAGAGCTGAGTTTTACACTGATAGCATCACCAATTTAAAAGAAAAGMAAGAACTCTCTGTCTGGTAGTTTCTTCACCTAGTTATGCAACTGAAACATGAGGGGGAAGCTCGGGGAATRCCCATCACTTCACTCATTTTGGGGGGGAATTTAATTAAATGCTAGTTATATACTCAAAGGAAATGCAAACTTAATTAGTAAAACAGTATTCTCAGAYCTTTGTGGTGGAGGCTGTGTGCGTGTGTATCGAATTTTGTTATTTTTTACGTGTCTACTCTTTCTTGTTTCAGCCCTATTAAAGACATTCACGATGTTCTGGAAGTGACAGTGTTTGATGAAGATGGAGACAAACCCCCTGATTTCCTTGGAAAAGTTGCCATTCCTCTGCTGTCTGTAAGTAACCTTTACCACATGTATCATGCTTGGCAGGGAACAAGTTGCACTTTTCCCCCACTGTAGCTCAAAACCCCACAGATTTAAACGGGTTTTGTGATCYGTCCACGCCTTAGTTGGCAGTGTTTATGGTTCTCCTTAGTGTAACGAGCATTGTCAGCCCATTTTAGTACAAATTCGGTTGATTGGGAAGCAAATTGCAGAGATGTCTGTACTTCATCAGTGCCATGTAGGTCTGAAAACATAATTGAGTCGTTCTGTGTGTTTCCACATCATCTTCCGAAGGTAACGCTTTAAGCGTGYCTTTGTTCCGTCTTGCTTCTTTCTGCTCCCAGAAAGTAATTGCACATCACAGTAGGATTGACTAGAGATAGCTGTTGTTACTGGCACAGCTGAATRAAATTACCTAAAAGGGGTGTTTTCCACTCCGTGGTGCTTTTAAAGACTGGTGGCTTTTGTTCTGTAAACAAATAKGTTGAGGAGTGAGCGCTACCATGGGAGTGTAAAATCAAAACTGGAAACAAAGCGAGCTCAGGGGAAAGTGGTTGCTCTGGAGATTGAGGAGAGTTGAAGCTTTTTCAGAAGTTGCCAAAAAAAGGCCAAGCTAAAGGGAGTGGGACATGAAAGGGTCATTAAAAAAGACTTTAATGGAGAAATGGGGGGGAAAGCGGCTTTGTGTTTGGTAAGACTGATTTAATTTTGAAAGGAGGCTGGTAGTAATGGTGAGCAGACCAGATCAAGAGGGCATAAACAGCTCCATGTGTATGTGCACTGTCACAGAAGGTCCTGGTGGAGTTTAGTAACATGTAGGAAGAACTTGCTAGGCTGTGACTTATTAAATCAATTAGTAGATGAGGCTTGAAACATCCTGGGACTCTTATGTCATATTAGTCAAGTTGTGCAAACATGTTTAGCTGTAGGCAGGAGGGATCTGTGAGTTGTGAGGCCGTGATGCTCTGCAGGAGGTTTTGTGTGCACAGGGGATCCTGTGACAGGTATTTACGTGGTTGAACCCCCTGCAAACATCTGGGGGGATGATTTGTCCTACAAACATTGTAGTGTGGTTCTTGGGGCTGTCCTGTGCAGGAGCTGGACTCGAGGAACCTTGTGAGTCCCTTTCAGGTCAGGATATTTGTGATGACATTTCTGCTTTCCTTCCATGATGGCATTTGTGCTTTCCCTCTAAAACCTGACTGCTGGGGTGGATGCTCTGGGTAATGCTCGGTGTGATGCTGTGGGTAATAGCGCTYTCAGACAGGCAGATGGTAGATCCTGATTGAAATTACAGGCTACAGAATTGCAGCCTTGTTTCAAAACATCCCTGTGAAGGCATATTCACCTCTGCAGAAAGGCTGGCACGCAGCTTCCAGGGCGAAGGCAAGAATCTGAGTTTTAGAGGTCGACTGCTGCAGGAAAGGCAGTGATGGATTTGTGAGGCTCTGTCCTAGCAAAGGCTGGACAAATGGGGGATTTCTAGAGGGAAAGCCAAAACCCCAAATGATCAAGGCAGGCACAGTTTAGGTAAGGGACCAGTCAAGATGAGAGAGGGAGACTGAAACATTTGGTATTTCCAAATAAATAATGAACTGCACAGGAAACTCTTGAACTGGCTTAGAGGATATGATCCCAGACTAAGGCGTGCTTTATAGTGGTAGGGAAATAAGTCTGTGTGCTCCAGTTTTGTTGTGATTTTGTCTAAATAAGTGTATTTCTTGTCTGTGTGAATCAAAAGCAATGTGGCTTCTGAATCTCTCCACAAAAGTGTGTTTGCTTTCATGCACCCTGTGCTCTTCCCAGTTCCCACTGGAGTCTGAAACAGGGGAACCCCAGCAATTTGGGGATTTAAAGGGCTTAAGATATGGGATGTGAGGAGTGAATCCTGAGCTCTTGGTGTTCCACATGCTGTTGTGAGCTTTCCTATGCTCTCCCCTCCATGGTTCAGACTGCGTGATCTTTTTGGGTATATTTTAGACCCAAAATAGGTATATAATATAGTATTACATTCATCTATTTTTGTAGCTTGAGTTGTCAGTATCTCCTATTTTAGAACAATATTCGAGTCAGTTGGGCATGGAGGATTATTTGATGTTTACAGGGAGGAAAAAACCTCTTAACATCTTTTATTCCATTTTTGATCGCTCYGTTAATTTTTCCCCAAGTCCTCGTAGCTCTGATGTTACTGGAAGAGAGTGGCTGGAGCAGCTGCTCTCCTGCAGACCCAGTGCTTGCCAAATGGCCTGCATGATCGGCAGCAGGCTGTGTGGGCTCACAGCGAGAAGATGTTAGATTTGGATTTTCTGTTGATTTTATAGGCATTTGTCAAGTATCCCTTAGGAAGCATGTAACAAGGCAGAGGAGGGGAGTGCATGTGTGTGGTAATGTCCAAACTATTCAGAGTAGGTTTTTTCGTGTCCAAGGTTTGAGACAAAAAAAAAGAAAAGTAAAATAAAAATTGTTTATGCTTTCCTTTGCCAACTGATCTTCTTCCTTCCCATCCAAACTTCTCTGCCTCCTATTTCAGTCAAATCTAGTGTAAATATACCCATCTCTGCTTTTGATTAAAAACATTTTGCACCTATTAACTTGGTCTGCTCAGACCAGAGAACTGTAATTTTCTGAGCTCTTTTTCTTGAAATTGGAATTTCARTGTATGTTGTCATTTTGACTCTAACTTTGGATGTATGCTTTGAACCATTTAGATAAATATACTAAAAGAGAACAAAAGTTAAAGACTCAGGGAAGCCTCACAGTCATGGAGATTTAATTTCTCTATGTAATCAGACCTAATATTTGCCTGGCATTGAATTGTCTTTTGAAAATAGATGTGCATTTGGCATTTTTTTTCCCTGTTAAAAATGCACAAGTTTGACTTGTGAGCTGTCAGCACGTGAAGTAAGTTTACTCCAGGAATTGTTCATGGATGACTAGATTCTTTTCTTAATGAAAAATTGCCTTGAATAAAGTATATGTTGGTGGGATGTGAAATGTTTAATTAATTTGACAAAGAATTTTGGGTTAAATGTGTTCAGTGGTCCCACACTGGCATTTTGCAAASATGACTACACCCTCATCATCCCATTAACACAGGAATAATCTTACTGCACAAAAATACAGGGATAGTGACATGATGTGTTCTTTCCATTCATCCTTGACTGTGATCTAGGATTACTGCAGGAATCAAATAACAAAAATAAAAAGCTGAACAGCATGGAAAAGGGTTTTAAGGTGCCAAACGATGAATAGAGCTGCAAACTTCATGTTCTGGTAGAYGTACTGGATTAATACTAGCAATAAACTGAACTTGGGGATAGAGGGAGAGAAGTTCTTTAKGGTTTAGCTTTAACTTTTCCATGTTGATCAACCTATTGTCCTTTTTTTTTCCCCTGTCCTTTTTGTCAGATTGCTGTCCTGCTCTAAAGCAGGTCTGAGACCTCCTCTCAAACACTGCTCTGCTCAGCCACATTGACAGAAGCACGGTTTGAACTAGAAAAGACACAGATTTGTGCTTCCAGGGTGTCCAGCAGGATGGATCCCTCTCTTGCCAGAGGTGACCCACAGAGTGTGGCTTGGCCAGCCCTTGGGCTGGGATGGAGATCCTGGGATGGAGATCCTGGGATGGAGATCCTGGAGCGTGGGGTGTGGAAGAGAAGCCCACATGCGTGAGCAGAGCAGGCTTTTGTGCCAGAAACCAGGCAAGAACCTGGGGAACAGAGAAGTAGGGCAAAAACTTTATTACTTCAAGAAAGAAGTTTGATAGGYTTCAGAAGTTTTGTAGGTTCTGGGGGACTTGAACTAATTATCAAAGAAGTCCTTTCTACCTCTGTGTTCCTTTGTGTCCTAGATCTTAGTAAAGGCAGCCGTGTGTCTCTTTGTGAGGGTCTGTCTTTTTTCTCCTGCTTCAAGAGACTCCTATCTCCTGGAAGGCTGCAAGTTATTAGAGACATGGGAGCATATAGTGTGCTTCAATGAATTTGAAAGCAGAGTATATCAAATATCCCCATGTAGAAAGGCCTTTGAGCGAAGAGTTGTAGCGCAGAATGGAATGGTTTTTATCTGCTGGATTATCAGCTCAGAGTAGTYCTCAGCTGCACCCTTTTTTCCCAGCAAACAGGAAGAGGTCTGTGAAATATTTTCAAGTGCCAAGCAAGGTCAGTAGCCAGTGATACACTGAAAACAAGGAGTSTGCCTTTGGCAAGCTCAGTGGTCTAAAGCATGGCCTGGATTCAGAGAGCAGACACCTGACGATTGCACTTACTTAGCACTTGAGCATAAGTGTACAAGTCCTTTCCAGGAGAAAGTTTTAGAGTCGGAGAAAAGTGAATTTTTTTGTGTTTATGCAATGGAGGCAGCTGTGAAGTGTGCTGTCTGTTCTGACTTTTATCCTGATTGTGAACCTGGATTTTTGGAATGGGGAAAAATCCCCCACACCTCTTCCAGGAAAAACAGCGCCTTGTTCCTGACATTAGATTCTCCTCCAGCCACACTCTGCTCACTGAAAAGGTATCAACAGGGATGTTGTCTCAAGTATCACCTAGGATTCTTGTGCTCTCAGGGTTTTCAGCTCCTCCTCAGACTGGCTCCAAGCCCTTGTATGAAAGCTCTGCCTGCTTTCTTTCAGTCCATCAGCACCATATCTCTTTTGTCTTTGGATAGCAATCCTCTGCCAAGAACCCAAAYCTTGACTCCGCTTTGGATCCCACAGAGGGTTGTTCACAGTCAAGTGTTTGGGGTAAAGAGTTTTGGGGTGAAGGAGCAGCGAAGGAACAGGCATTTTGTACAAAATTAGTTCARTGCACGTGGCAAGACTGGGGAGAAACAAAACACTCTTTATTCCCATACAGGTGGATCAAATATKTGACTTCCTTTCATCTTTTCCTGGGGAAATACGTGCTTGGATAAGGGGAGGTGTGTGTGTGTGTTGCAAGACAGCTTTATGTTATGCARGGCAGATGGGATGACATTGTGCATCAGCAATGAGCTCAAGCAGGAATATCAGAGGTCCCAAATGCTTGAGATGAATTACCCTTGGAGAGTGGCCATTACCCTCTCCACACGTCACGGGTGTTGATGTACAGAGGTTTAACCCAGCGTTCTTCTGTCAGCTCATCAATATATGACATTGAATCTGCATCAAAGTGGGATACACAGTGAAGTTTTCTTAAAATCAATGTAAAAAAAAAAAAAAGCCACTAAACCATATTTCTTTGAGACAAGAGCAATGAAAAAACACGCTTTGCTGTGTAAGGGTCCTGTCTTCTCTGTGTTTTGTGTCATATCAATCTTGGCTTTTGCTATTTCATTAAAATTCCCAAGCGGTCAGAAGGTTGTTGCTTAATAGATTTAGCATTGGCTGGCTACATCAATACTGTGTTTAGTCACATTTGTTTTACTGGGGACATCTGTGCAAAGAGTTTAGCAAATATATTCATTCATTTGAGAGGAACCTAGTGCACTTTGGACCTTGACTGGATGGTCTCGTGTACCTCAACATTTCCTGCAGTTAAGAGGCAACTTCAAGGGAGTGTTTTGCCTGAAGTGCCTCTGTAGGTCGAAATATTTATTGCAAAAAGAATTTCAGCTTTTCTTGCAGCTGGTAATTTCCTTWGCGTGGTCCTGTGTGGAGAAGGGCTGTGATATAGAATGTACAATTCATTCTGTTACAGTATGGACATGGTTTTGTCTTTCTGTGTCGACTCAGAAGAGGGAAATGCCCCAAACATCAGAAATGCCCATGGGATGAAAATCTAGATTATTTTTCTGATGGTGACCTTGCAGCAATGTGGGTGTGGTAGGCACTGCTGTCCTCGTGTTAATCCCAGGGTTATGGGCAGTCTTGCTCAGTGGTTGAGCCCTAGTAAGCTATTAAGCAGCTTTCAGAGAATGCAGGCATTAGTATTCAGAGAGGCTATAAAGCATCATCAATAAAGAAATAATATTGATTATGTCTCTTTGAGGTGCTTACCTGCAGATATTTTCCCATTTAATTTGAATAGTCCTWTCCTTCCCTTTAAGTAGATGTTAACAATCTTAGGAAAGATAACCTGGTTTAGACCCAACTACCAGAACTATTTATTGAACCAAATCTCTGTGAGATCACCAGGTTTGCAGCAGAAGGTGTTTGGGTGGCAGAAGAAAACTGATCTTTGTGACATTGAGGTTCATCCTACAACCCCAGCCCYGGCTGCTCACTTTTCCACAGCTGGAGAGAGCATTTAAACAATGTTTRGGAACAGCAGGGACTGGKGCAGAGCACCCAGAGAAGAGAAAGWAATAGCTCCAAAATTTAATTATGTGACTGTCYGCCTCTCAGGGTTGGGGGAGAAACTGAACAGAATCTGAACTCTGGCCCAAGAAGAGGGTGCAGTGAAAATGTAGAATATTTCAGGCTCTTTTGCGTGTTTTCTTGTGGACACAGTTGAGACCTGTCACCAGTGCAATCTCCATGCAATCGTGGGTCTTAGAATTACCCTGCACCTTTTGTTGAACCACGGTACCAAAACCGTAAGAGAATCTTTTGTTTGACTTCTCAGTTTTTGGGTTTTTTTTAAATCCAAATGAAATTGTAATGGAGATTGGSAATTTCATACTCTGTCATTCTTCTCTTACGCTTCTTCCCTTCTGAAGAAAGTCAAAAGCTGAAACATCTGTATGCATGTTTAGTCTTAGGCTGAATTATAATTGCACATCTTTTTCCAGACAGTTCAAACACTTAGAATTAAATACGCCAAATAAATCTGACTCTAAAACTTTATTTGCACTGCTTTACTCCCTGCCCTGTTCAATTGAATAATAGCAGCAACAATAAATAATGACACCATTCAAGAAGTTTCCCAAGCAACCCCTATTTACAAATACAGGCAGAGGTGGAAATTATTTGTTGCTGATTTAAACTTTATTGTGTGAAAAAACCTGCAGACACACCCAGAATGTTTGATTCAGCTCCAGCTCTTAAAATGAAGAGTCTTTTCCCCAAACCTTTATTTTTTGAATGTAGAATACCACAATATCAGGCTCAAATACTCAGAAACATTTCTTTCCYTTTTTCTATCAATTTAGCTCTGTGKTTTTTTTCCTTGTGGGTTATGCTCTTGAAGGATGTAGGAAAGCAATATATCCCAAGGARTATAAAGAGGCCTTCCCACTAGCTGTTGCTTCTGGTGTAACTGCATGAAAGGTGATGAGATGTGTGCCTGAAAAACATGGAAATTCAGCTCCAAAATTAGTAATTATGGACAAACCAGAGTTAGGATATTGTGACATCTACATCTCTGCAGATACACTGGGAATAAAGTGTATTCTAACCTGTCACAGCATAATCCATGAATCAAAGCTCAGGCTGRACCTGTTGCTGGGGCATCCTCTTTGACCAACGACCTCAAACCAAATCCTTCTGTCTCAATGTCCTTGCCATCAGTAAAACCATTTATTATTTAATTTGGAAGACTGAACAAAAGCTTTAATTTCTAAACAAAATTTTGTTTTCATGCAGTAAATTCTGATTTTTTTTGAAGGGGGTAAAAGCAAACTGGTGAAATAAGAACATTTATGATGGGTTGACAATGCTGTATGTGGCAGTTGGCCTGAGGACCTTCTGGTGCCRGTCCATTTGGCCCTAGAAAAGGGTCTAATCACTTTGGCAGCTCTTCTCTTATGAGGCTGGAGGTCTGCAAAATGTATTTTTTACCTGCCCCTTTCCTGGGAGCTGCAGCATCCTTTGCTGCCAGCTCCAGCACTGCGTGTACTCTTGTGCTGAAAGCAGAGGTGCTTGATGATCAGTTAGTTCAGTGCCTGTTATTGTTATTATTTATCAAGATTAAATGAATTCCACATAGGTCTCTGTAACTGGTAAAATTTTGGGTGAGAAAATAAATAAAAGCTGGTGTTCCTGGTTGTACATATACTGAGGATGCAGAGTTGGTCCTTGTGAAAACCATCTTCACTTTCAACCCTTAGGCAGAAAACYCATCTACTTTTGACTGTTGGTATAGAAAGGGTGGAGCAACATTGGGAAGGAAAGTGACCTTTCCCTTGTCTTGTGAAATCACTTGGTTCCTATTACACCTTTTTTTTTTTCCTTACTCATTTCTGCCATGGTTTATRTGAGTGCCTCTTCTAAATGCCAGAGCAGCAATAGCCATTTTAAATATGGTTGCAATTTCATGGCCCCCAAATTTTCTCCGTTATCTTTAATCTTTGATCATTACAGTCCCTCCATGTAGCTTTTTGGTAAGCTGCAGTTTTTTATGTTACTGCTGTTTGGAATTAACTGGTCTGCTTCCTAAAAAGCCAAATGTTTAATCAATAYATATCCTACTGTGTATAATAAATACATTTCTGCCATCACTTTTGAAGAGAGAATGCTTTTGCTTTGAGCCAAATAGTCTACAAAAATGGCAAGGAAGGTTTTTTTATTGTTGGGCTGGTTGTTTTTCTGTTGTTTTTTTTTAAATTTTTTTTAATAGATGCTTAATGAGACAGGGCCAACCGGTGGATCAGAGCAGAGAAATGGCATTGAAATTCAGGGGTGGGGTGGGGGGAGAAGTCTTTTACATGAATTAGTTAATTTTGAACATTTGTTACATTAGCATTCGCTCCACTTCAGCTGATTCATTTCTTTGGACTGCATTTGTTTGCTGGGTAATAATTTGATAACGTTGCAATAAACTAAGCATTAAGAAGTGGTTTCGTGTGCTGGGGTGTGCAATAGGTAGGTAGAGTTGTTGTTTGTGGCTCTTTTCCTAAACTTTGGAAGAAAAATCCCATTTTAAACTTGCAATAACAGAGGCTGATTGCTTCCCATCAACTCACTGGCTTCCAGGGCAGAATTTTCAGACTGGTTATTGCATGCACTRCTCTACTATAAAGTACAAGGTTTGAAAATTAAAGTTGGACCATAAGAGATTTAATCTGCAATTTTATAGGTCTCTAATCCATCGATTGTTTTGTATTTCAGGCTCCAAGTATATTATCAAGGTTTGGAGGAAGTTGTTTTTTTTTTTTTAATTTTTTTTTTGTGCTTGAGTTATATATATTTATTTGTTTGCAATGTCTTCAAATTGTATTGAGGAATACAGCCAGGAAAATATTGATGCTTTTTCTCCCCTCCTCACCCCAAACTATAGATTAGAAAYGGTAAACAAAGTTGTTACACCCTGAAGAATAAAGACTTGGAGCGTGCTTCAAAAGGAGTCATTTACTTGGAGCTGGATGTCCTATTTAATCCTGTGAGTTGAAGTATTTTATTTTTCTAATCAAAGTAAAAAAAGTCCGAATGTGCAAGGACAAGTGTGGGGATAATGCTTGCAGAACCAGGAGCTGAGTCAGAAATGTCCTGTCCCCATTGCATCTGGTGGTGGAGGGATGTTGGATGTTGAGAGTGAAGAAGATTTSGGATCTCAGAGCCCTCCAGGTGGATGGGGACAGAGAAGGGGCATTTCTGGAGGGACAATGACCCCGAGTGCTGTAGGAAGGAGGTGCTGATTGCTGCAGCCATGGCTCCAATTGTGATAGCTGAAAATGGGCTTCATGTTCATCTTACTACAAATTTCTTCTAACATCTCCTTCTTCCCCAAAAAGCTGACCCACGATGTTCTCTTCCCAGGGTGTTGACAGGAAAATTAATGAGGCAAGGACACWGTGCTGCTTAGTTTTTAGGTGGCTGAGTGAGTCTCAGTTGTTTATGCCCTGCAGCCCTTCACTGCTTTAACTCCCATTTATTATGTGGGCTGTGCCACAGCTCCGCTCCTGCTGAACTGAGCCCAGCCTTGCCCAGTTTAACTTGGCTGCATTTTCCTTAGCGTGGGATCAGTGAATGGTTTGGKTTCRAAGGGACCCATCTYASCTCATTCCAAACCCCCTGCACCTTCCCCTACACCAGTGAGTCTGAGTCCTGTCCTCCTGAACATTTCCAGGGTTGGGGATCCACCCTCTCTGGCCAAGCTGTGYCAGTGCCTCACCATCCTCTTTTTAGAAAATATGTATTAAAAGTAACTCCTAAGTCACRCAGAGTCTGAAAAGAGTGAGAGATGCTGAAAATCCTGATCTCCCTGTRCAGCGCTGGTGATATGAAACTGAAATAACTAGTTTAAAACTATATTATGTTGTTTTTGTTATTTTTTTCCCTAGATAAAAGCAAGTATTAGAACGTTCAAGCCCCGAGAAAAGCGCTTTACTGAGGAGAACCGCAAATTTTCTAAAAAGGTGAAAATTTTGTCTGGGCTAAGCCTTTGCATCTGTTTGGGAGAGATTTAAATTACTGTAGCATGGTTGCAAGAACAAAACCTATTTATGCATAAAATGCTGAACACATGTAAATTCAGTGTATTTCTGTATATATTAAAAGGTTTGTTTGTGTTAACATGAAATTGCTTTCTGATCTAGCTTGCATCAGTAGTTCTGCTTTGTGCTTCAGAGTGGGGAAAATGATAGCTGTGGATTTTGCACAGTTCGCAGCACTTAAAGCTCAAYGAGAGCCTTATTCCCTTCTTGGGGAAGGAAGAAACCAGGGCTTAATTCCTTATGTAAAAAGTCCATAGGATTTTAGAACAATGCCCATTATTTTTAAAATCAAGAGGCCCGATAATAAGTCTAAAAATCCCTRTTTGTTTCTGTGGACTAGTCCAAAACATGTAGAAAAGAGGTTCAGACTACATTCRCTCTGTCCCTTTTCCTGAGACACTGATGTATTTTAAGAACTGAAAGAGGATAAAGGTAGGTTTGTGTAACTCTTTAATTTGGTTTTGGCATCAAGATGAGGCTTTTTTCTTTTATTTTTCTCTTTTTTTTGTGAGGCATGAGGAAAATCTGGAAGGTTTGGGTGTAATCAGAAAGCAGACAGGAGCTGGCGAATGTTTCTGAAATAGAAGCTTTATTTGTAATATGTGCCCTGGCGTGCATTTGGAGCTTAAATTATCCCTGTTTCTGAAGCAATAGTAGGATATTAGTGTGTTTGATTAAAAACTCCTCTTCTCCTCCCCTCCTCCCTCTCAATATTTATCAGATCTTATCAAGAAATGTTGATCGCGTGAAAAAAATCACCATGGCAATATGGAATACAATACAATTCCTTTGGAGCTGCTTTCTCTGGGAGTCCACGGTGAAGAGCCTGACAGCATTTGTGGTAAGTGGATTYCTTCCTTTGTTGCATGAGGCTGAGTGATGTAAGATCAGGAGTGTTCCCCTGACTTCCTCCCCACCAGCGCCGAGCCCTTTCTCCTTCACTGGTGCTGATGTTTTGTGGGGCTGCAGGGCTGTGGGTTTCCAGGCAGCTTGGGCCAAACTGGGCCTGATGGGGATGGAAATGGGACCTTCAGGAATATTCTTTCCTCTATTGGAGCAGAGGGATTCACTATCTGCACCGAGCGCTGAGGATGCTCATGTCCATGAAGGGTGGTGCTGCCGTGCGCAGGCAGTAACTGAGTGGAGACTCTGGAATTTTTAATTATTTTTGATGTGAAACATGGCAGCTGGGGGTAGGAAGGGAAGGAGGTGTTGGCCAGGAGGGTGATGCAGGGAGATGCTTTTGGTTTGGGTGATGCAGTGAGCTGCTGGGTGCTGTCCTTTCCATCCTCCATGGCAATGAGGCATCGCTTCCCTGCAGGTTATCGATCAACTCTGCCTGGGTTGACATTGCCTGTTGCAAATTTATTCTCCTGACCGTAATAATACAATGTTTAACAGAAAAAAAAAATGTAGAAGGCTGGTCAGTGAGTTCCACTGCACCCTGCAAACAAAAAGCCAAGTTCTCCACCTGCCTATCCCGCTTTTCATCTCTCTCCTTTTTCCTCTTGGTAGTAAACACCCCATTTGCAGTTTTCTCATAATCCACTCAAGCACAAAAAGATTTTGCCTGCTCTTTATTCTGCGGTGTGACATTTTCTTCATGCTTGAAATGTTTGGCATGCCATTAAAGGTTGCAGAAATCGTTTTGTGGTGGTCCAGCATGCAGAAAGAAAGTTTTTGAGTTGAGTGTTTATTAAGCAGTACAACRTCCACATCTCTGAGATTTTCTCCCGTGTTTACTGCCTGTGAATTGTAAGATGCTTAAAGGCTTTTTTAAGGAAAACACTTCAGTGTGTTTGGCACAGATGAATAGAGTAGACCATTCCTGATTGAAAGAAGCTTCTTGAAATTGATTTAAAGAGCAAAGACAGAGGAGCTGTCTTCATCCTGTAGGTCAGAGGGATGGCTCACATGGAAGAGTGGGTAGGGTGAGACGGTCTTTTCTCTCTAAATTTTTGTCTCCCTGTTGTTTGATGTTTACTTAGGTCATGTTTTATTTTATATATTATATATATTTAATGTCTGGAGAGCAGRGTAGCTGGTACCTCACTGAAGTGAATGTGACTGTGTGAAAGAGTTCTGTGATTGTGTCCCAGAGAATCAGGTGGCCATTCATGCTGGGGCTGGAATGGGAGGGTAAAATCCCAGTGTCCATGTCCTACCATCACTGGGCAGCAGGAGTTTAAGCACGTATTTAAAATTATTTGTGAACTTATAGCTGTCAGGTTCAGTTTTCCAAATSTAGGAAAAGTTTGCAAGGGATGGAGAGGCAGAAAAATAGCAAGGTGGGATAATGGGTCGACAGAAAAAGGAATTTATTCCTACTGAAAAGGAGCAGGTTACAAGATACAGGTTGATAGCATCTTTACTGGATACCATAATACTCCTGGTTTCCTGAAAGAAAGTGGGTAATGGGAAAGGAATAAAAATACTCATCTCTAAGAATAATTACCACAGGCTTTTTCTACAACCCAAAATTTAAGTCTATCTGATTTTTCTCACATGGAAATAAKTCAGCTCTGGCACTAAAAATGAAATGCTAATTATATATCTCTGTCTCACTATTTCCAGYGTGAGTGTTCATAGTATTGAAAACACTCACACAGCACGGTAGGTGCAGCATCCTTCCCTGCCCAGTCTGGGTGGAAAATCCACTCCTAACGTGCTGGTGAAAAGATGAGGTGAGGAGGATGCACAAAGCTGAGAAAAAAAAAAATTAACTGGGTTCGTAAAACCCTCACTGGTAGCTTCGATGCCAGCCAGGCCCTCAAACCAGAAAATGCCTTTTTTAAGAATTATTTTTCYTTAGAGACAGTGTCCCTCGGGCCCCTGGCARTAACCATTTTGATCTTGTATTTCCCTTGGTTTCCCTCTGCAGGTAACCCATGCCCCTTCCTCCGAGGAGGAATAAAGTGAGGAGGAGGAGGACAAGCAGACAGAATAATCATGGGAGCCTTGTTTTTTTAAGAAATCAAAGCCCATTGCCAGACAGATGAAATATTTGTGAGGTTGTCAGAGGACGCAGTAGGCGAGGACACCGCATCTTTCACCTACTTGTTTCAGTCTTCCCTCCCTATTAGCTCGTGTGTGTGACAAGGACATYAGCTGCTTTTGGGGGTGTGAGAGAAAAAGGGACAGGTAAAGAGGGAGGAAACAGARGACAGCACAGGCAGGACAMCAGTGAATGAGAAAAATACTCTCAYCCTKTTTCCTCATTTGTAAGATTCATCATCCCAAGCTAAATGTCTTTATTAGGGTATAATGGTGAGAGGAGACAGTCCAAGAACCTGTGAGTAGATGAATTTTTTTTGTGCTGTAAAAATGTAATGCCATTTTTCATCAGTGTTCTGTGCTTTTAATCMGATGATTTTTCATCTGAGTTAATTGTATAGGCACAGAGGACACTGGGCTCTGCTGAAGCATAGTTAAAACCAGAATTTTTTCAAGTTTAGAGGTTTAGGAAAGCAGGGTGAAAGGGAGGTGAGGTGAAAAGCAAAATTTCGATTTTGGTGATGTTTACCCTGTGCATAAAGGGTTTGGTGCAAATTGTGTTACACAACATGCAGAGAAAAGACCCTGGGTCAGAGGAGAGGATCACACAGAATTTCTGTGTTCATCATGGTGTACCTCTCATTGCTGGCCTGGTGACAGAAATGTAACCAGAAATGTGGTTGTGTGTGCCTGGGAACATCAGGAATATCTCACACATGAAAAATGTTGCTTATAGAATCAACTGTTCATATATCAAGAGATGCCTGTAAGCACTTTGTATATTCTTCTCCATCAGTTCAGGATTTGGGGGAATTTGTAGATTTTTAGGACAAAAAGACCCTCAAACATTCCTTTCGATTTATTTTGATGTAGTTACCTCTGTGTTCAACACAATACGTTGTGTTTTAATTGAAACATACCTCTCAAAAAGATCTTTATTTAGAAGATACCTCAACACCARTCCCTGCTTGGTCCCTCTCGTGTGCCTGACATGTTTTATGTCCTACCTTGGCCAATTCTCTACTAGTTTCCAGTCTGAATGTTGCAGTTTTAGCCTGGTCCTCTTCACTCTTTCCTTGTCACACTTTTCTCCACTGAAACATCACTTCCACACAGCATTGCTGGTTCCAAAAAGCTGTATGGTGTAATGTGCCTGGGGGAATGTCTGCTCATAGCTCAGCTTATTTGTCTGACTATAACCTGTTTGTTTTTCYCACTCATGCATACAAAAACTTGTTTTCTTACCTTCCTGTTGCACACTTAAACCAAATTTTTCAGCCTTCRTTCTGTGTGCAAACATTCCCTGCCKGCTCTGCTTCTCCTTTGCTGATTGTGGAAGTAAAGTCTGTAATAACCAAATCATTCTCACTGTACTGCATGCATTTAAAAATATTTTAAAAGTTAATTTTAGTCACAATGATTTTCATGAGGAATTATGCATCATTGCACATTGTGCTTGTGATTTTATACAACATAATTACACCTTCTATTGACAGTTTTCTCTGCATTAATGGTAATTATGCCATTTAATGAAATTACAGTAATTGCATTAAAAAATATAATCTGGTGCAAATTAAAAGGATATATTGACTGGAATTTTTACTATCATATATATATWTTATTTTATTTTTAAAGTTTGTACRATAGTTGCAAGAGACATTGACAGGATCAGGCAAATGATGGGAACCCAGCCACCAGGGCACCTCTGGTGTGACTGGCAGTGCTGCTGCTGAATTCYTTCAGGGTCCCTGCACACTCACCCATGCCAGAATACTTCATTTTTACTGGCAGCRTTTCCCACTCTGTCAGGTTTGGGTTTTTGCTGATCCAGGGCGGGCACAGGTGGGAGCGATTTTTCCAGCTCAGCCCTCGCTGGCAGCCAGCTCCAGCCACACAAGGAATGCAGCAGGCACAGGCRGTGTTTATTTATTTTGCAGTGACATTGCCCTGTGTCTACTAATTATTTTATGATGGTTTATTGCTGGGAGGAAGGGAAGGATCTATGGTGATGCAGCATAAGGGGTTGGAAATGTGGGGCTTTTGGTCAGACTCRCTGCAGTTATTTAATGGTGGGTGGCTGGCAAAATGACAGGCACAGGAGCATTTCGGAGCACTTTGAGCTTCCCAGAAAGCCAGCTGAGGTGAGGGGAAGCTCTGGGGATTGTAGGTGCAGCTGCAAAGCYGAATTTAAGCTTTCGTGCTCCTTGCTGCAGAGGTTGGGTTTGTCTCTCTTCTCCATTGAGATCTCCAGAGCTCTTTAAACCCAGACAGAGCTCCAGGATGCCCGGTTTGTTGGCACTGGCTCCTTGGGAAGGGGAGATTGGGGGTCTGAGGAGCCCCAGGGCTGGCTGGGTGAGGCTGCAGCTCCATGCATTGCTCTGCCAGTTTGCTTCAAGCCTCTCCTGGGCCAGCAGCAGCAGAGAGGTCAGAGCCTGCAGTGAATTCTCAAAATCTCGGCTGWGTGTGTGACTGAGCATCATCTTATTAGACATGAGCCATTTTTGATCCGTGTTGAGCTGGGCTATATTTATAGGGATGAACCAGGGGCAAAAGGCCATTTGCTTGTTGACAGCGTCCTGTAAAATTGCTAATTGCCTATCAGTAAGAGTGAAATGTTCTTTACCCCCTCGGGAAAGACAATTGTTAACTCAAAGTCTAAACTTTCAGGAATTTACTTGGGGTAAATCTCTCATTCTATGTGTGGACTAGTGTCTCCTGCATGTTATGGTTGGCCTTTCCTGAGAAAAGCACAAAATGTTCCAGCCCTGTTTTGCTGAGCATAATTCAACCCTGGACATGACAACAATATACGGGTAAAACATCCAGTTTAACTCCTGCATTGTTTTGCCACACAGTGATTTATTTTATTTTATTTTTCCCTTGATGGAAGGGGAGTTATAGATCAGTTAGAGGAAATTCTCGGGATGGAAGTTTCACAGGGAACACGAGAAATCTTTGGAGAAGGGAGACCCAGTAGCAGCTTTGAAAAAAAATACTGGACCTCTGGTCAACCAAGCAAAGGACAGAGATTTAATTTGAGTATTTACCAGTGGATGGTAATCACTTCCTCTTCTGTTGGGTGGGGAAGTAAGATGTGCTCTCACATGAGCTCCTTTAAAATATTTCTTTTCCCCATGAATTTTCTGTGAGTTTTGACCAGGCAGTTCCCTGATACAAAGCACAAACCGCCCTGCCATGCCTACATGTGTAACTGATGAGAAGGGTATAGTCTTTCTTCTCCCTTTTTTTTTTTTTTTTTTTTTCATCCTCATAGCTGAAGACGAAATATAAATCATTGTTCCCAAACTATTCGGGAACAGCATTAAAGTAATGGTAGATTAAAATGTCTCCACATTAAAAAGCTAAATAAAATGAATAGATGTAATCCTAAAGAGAGAAGAATGAACATTCTTCAAACACTGAATAGGGGACTTGGAAGAAGAAAAAAACTTAAAAAAAAGAAGTATTAATGCAAAAGAGATGGTCTTTACATCYGCTTTACTGTAGAGCTTTTGCTGAGGGCTGTTTCAGCCCGTTTGCAGCTTGTGTTTTCCTACAGTTTTAAAGAAGCAGTCGGCAAAGGAAGGAAGGCAGTTTCTATTTAAATAGGGGAGCTGTAAAATAACACTCTGGTAGAGAAACTCGTTCATGCTAAGGCTAGAGCTGGTGCTGGAGGAGCAGTGAGAGGCAGGTTCCAGCAATCTGACCTAAGTAATTCTTCAGTGCCCCCAACATTTCCTCCCCTCTTTTCCTCTGCAAACCCCTGGCAAAGGCACGTCTTCCAAGCTGTTGTGTMGAGCTGCGGTGCAGAGGCTGGGCTGGAGGTGTGTTTTCATTTCTACATCCCAGTAAAAGCATTTTCCTACTGCTGGAGGAAGCGTTTTCATCCTGCTTTCCCCCGGCCGGAGCTCTGCTTGTGCTGCAAAGCTGTCAGGAGCACGGTACCTGACACGAGTGGCTGCTCAGATGAGAACAAACCTTCTCCASACTATTAAAGGAGATGGTTTCTCCCTTTTCCCAGCAATTTTTACATTCCCAATGTTGTTTTTCCGTGGCTGAGGGGAGTACGGTTTGAGCTTGAGATCCCAGACTTTGCTTTGCTGCAGCAGTTAAAATTCCTGGAATAGCAACAGTGATATTGATGATGCTGAGAGACATACAGAAAAGTAAACACGTGTTATTTCCAGCTCTTTCCGAAATGCAAGAACAAACAAGGACAAAGTTAATAGGGAAATAACCACTTAGAGCCTTGACAACACGATAAACAAGATTTAAAAAGCAAAGTTTGAAGCCTTGGAGTCAGGGTGAGATGGAGCTAAGCAGGGACCAGTACAAATATTCCTTTTAACTTTGTAAAAGACGGATGGCCTTGTGTTTTCCTCTCAGGAGTTTTGGGGATTTGCCTTTACCAGTGAAATGTTCCAAAATAAAAGCAAAACTATGTTTTGCATCTGAGGAGTCATTTCCTCTGGGTGTGCTCACCAAGGCATTTACCCTTTATAGCAATTCCCCAGATTTTAGGGCTGGGGATCTTCCTCTGAAATTATGCTGTGCTGATATTTCTGAGGCTCTTCAGTGTTATGTACTCRAAACTTGAACCCATCACATCGGAATGATTCCCTCAGCCCCGGTAATGAGAGAGACCCAAATCGCTGCCTCTCACTCTTTAATTGCATTTTGTTGGTTTTAATTGATGATAAAACCTTTTAATACTTCGGCTGTGTGTTGTTAAACTCTGTGCTCCAAGTGTTTGGGTAAAAGAGCAATCCTGTTGTAGGATCAGCCCCTGTGCAGCAGGAATGTGTGTGCAGGCATCCAGTCGAGAATTCAGGCAAGGAGAAAGAAATTCAGCTTTGTTACAGGGTGGGGAATTATCCCTAGAAGGTGTTGGTGCTAAGATAGCTAAATAGGTATGTGTGTCTGTCAGTCTTCTGAACCAGACTGGAGATGCAGTTTTCATCTCTTTGGCTATTTAACGACAGCTCACAAAGCCAGGATCAAATGTGGAAACATTTYAGCTAATTWAAAAAAAAAAAAAAGCAAGTGAAAAAGGGCTCTTTCTAGCTAAAACCYGAACTAACTGCATCCACAAATCCTTCTGCCTGCCTTTGTGCTCCAGTTGCAACCTGTTGCAGAGCTCTGCTCAGCGCTCATTACACTCCCAGCTAATTTGATATCGCCTTTTATTTATTTAATTTTCTTTTTTTTTTTTGGGTGGTCAAAGCTTTGTCATTTGTTTCGAAGCTGTCATTTTTATTAGCCTCCCTGGCTGATCTTTTTGGGCTCTCGTCAGGTGGTGTGTGTTCTCCATTGTCTGCCTGCTCCTGGCACGCTGTAGGTCCTTTTATTGCCATATGACGTGGGCGTGCTTGCAGCAGTAGCCTGTAATTATACCCACCACAGGTGACACTTACAACAGCKCTTTGCTAATAATTTCAGCTGCCTGATCTGATGTTTATGAAGAGCAAACCCTCTTTGTGGTCTGGCTGGGCTTTGCTATATTGTGTTGCACTTCAGCCGTTTGATTTATGAAGCCCTTTTTTAAAAATGTTTTTGTGGTTTTTGTTTTTTGTTAATATATGACGTCTTGTGTCTTTCCAAGTCCTGAARTTTTGCGGAATATTATTGTTGATCTTATGCTATTTTGTACATTTTTCTGTTCATTTTTGCACCCATTGCATTTGTTTTGCTTTGTTCAGCCCAGTAAAATAATACTCTTTGCCTGTTGCTGGATTTATTTGTATATTTAACATTGCTGAACTCCTGTATCTCAAGCCTGGCTAGCAGACTCTGTGTTCTGCCAACTGTGAGAGCAATCACACATTAGCATTTAATTATAATTTTTTTTTTTTTTTAACTTTGACTATTATCAAACTGTTTTACAAAAGGTGAAATTCTCTATCCAGGAAGGCAGCATTGGTTCCTGTACTCCCAACAAAACTACAAAGCTTGCATTATGTCAAAGGTGAATTTAGCTCATGATTTTTACTGCTGTCTTGCAAACCTCCATTGTCATTTTMGGAATTTGCCACAAAAAATGTGGACAAGGCTGGTGTACCCATCACCTCAAGGCTGGCTTTTCTCTCGTGCTGTATTTCTTTTTGCATTCTTAAATTCTTTAGAGGAACTTCAGATTAAAATTCCTGGGCTCCTTCWGAATTTTTGATTGTTACCACAAGATTCTGACTTTAAATTCTTCCAAATTGAATCGTAGCTTGAAAACTGAGAGAAATTCATTTGTAACCATTTGCTGTCTTGTTTGATCCCAAAGAGATGATTTTCCGTGTCAGGATCCAGTAACTTTCATTTTCCCAATTTGCCTGTCGCTTTTTCTGAAAGTTCACTTTATTCATAGACTAGAAATCACATAAACAAAGATGAAATTAGTATTCTAAGTTGAATGAACGTTGCATCTGTGTGAGACTCATTAAACAGGAGTGCGAGACAGAAGCTACTTACCCACCACTATTGGAAATACCAGAATTTGAGAAGCTTATTTGTAAAATTCCCAAAGTTGGCATGGATATAGACAGTGCAAGCTGTATGGAAAAAACATACGGCTCAGCCCAAACAAACAAACAAAAAAAGGCAGGAAACCCATGGTGTGCAGGATGAAAAAGGTACATACTAGGAAGCAAAAATGCCATTAAAATTAAAAATTCTTTTACTTAGTGTGCTCTTTTTTCCCTTCAGAGCCACAGGTGCATTGATTTTCTTTCAGTCAGCATCTGCTTGTGTTTGTCTCTTTATTCACATTACTTTGACCTGGCACCTCTTAGAAAGTACTTTAAAGCATTCACTTTTACAGGAAAATTTTAGACATTGACTATTATCTCCCATGGCATTGGTGGAACAACCCTATCAGTATTTTCTGTCTGTTTTTTATTTTTCTTTTAATTTAGAAAGGTAGTTTTTTTTGTTGGTTTTTTTTTTTTTAAACACAGATGGAAGCTTAGAACAACACTGCATTCTCTTGAAACACAGAGGAAGTTTCTATTTTTCAAAAATGAGGAAATTAAGTAGAGACCTGTGTGTAGGTGGTTTAAATCACTGTAACTCGATTAACTTGGGCAAACCTGTGTTATTTAACATCAGTTGAAAATCTCCATCCCCGTTTTGGGCAAAAATCCTGTGTGAATAGAATTAYCAGGTTTTCTGAGAGGAGCAAAAGCCTGTAGATGGCGATGGACCCTCAGGAATGAGCCAGCTCTGGCATTCAGGCTTTTGTCAGATTTTTCTGGCAGGTTTTCTTTCTCTTGCTTGAACTATTTTATTTTTAATTTAATTCACCCTTTCTCTCAGTTCTAATGTACCACTAGTTGCAGAAATCGTGACAACTGGAAGAAATTTCCTATTTGAAGGTAATGMAACATTTTGGTTTTATGATGGAGACAGATACACCTTGAGGGATTTCTCTTARGATGTTCTGCTTGTTGGGCTTCTTTTTCTTTTTTTATTTTAAATAAGAGAGTTGGATCCTTTACAAGATCTGAAATAAAAAGAGATAAGTAGAGAAGCTGCAGAGCAAAAACAATTTTTTTTAAAGCCTGTTCTCATTTAGCTTTACTTTTCTTTATTAGCMACTAAGATGTGCTTTAACTTAGAGGTAATTCTTAAGTAAGCAGAAAGTTCTTGGGTTGTTTGAGGATAGCAGCAATACTAAAAATACCTTAAATCAGGATATGTCCCTTCAATTTTTTTTTTTTTTTTGTTAAATATTCAATTGGAAATAAACCTGGAACAATGGGATGACTGCAAAATCCCAGAAACCTGATTAAAAAAAAATTTTTTTACAATTAATTACGAACAAATTTGACTGCTTCCACAGTAGATGGTTGCACTGCTGCCTATAACATCGATAGAGTTTTGATCTCTTCCCCCACAACTTCATGAAAATTAAATCTGCTATTCTTAATTGTGGCATCCACACTGTAGTCAAGCTTAGCTGGTTTGTTTTGGTGTTTTTCTGTGTTTTTGTTGTCTTTTTTTTAAAGGTAGTGCTGTGATTTTGAGAAGTGTTGATAAATATGTAAAACATGTAGTGTTTTGTTCTGGTCTAATATGCTGATTTATTTTACCTTTAGCACTGCCCATGTAAAGTCAGCATGTTTACTGAGAGATGAGTGTCAAAGGTGAGCAAAAGTCTTCACTAAAACAGCCTTTAGCTACTCTGCTAGCTCAGGTTCAGAACTTTCTCCTTTTTTTTTTTTTTGGGAGAACTCGCTGTCTTCTGTACTTTCCTTCAGCTTTCATCTTTTAATGGAAGAGAAGAGCAGCACATCTCTGTATCAAAGCCAATTGTCAGCTTTCATTAGGTGCATTCTATTGTTTGTTCAGATTAGAAATAACTGCATTACACTTTGACTTTGAAGGCTTGCTTGTTTTTAAATATACTGGCTATATGTGACCTTTTTGTCATTTGTGGTGCACTTGGCTTGGCAAATTTGAGATCCCCATTTCAACAGCAGCCAAATCCTTTTGTAGCACAGGCACTTCACAAAAAGGCCCCTTTTGTAGGTCCAGAAAGGTAAAACAAAATCCTGCTGCTAATGAAAAAAAATTAATAGGCTCATCTTGGTATTTTTAGCCATAACTGTACCTCAAATGCTTTGCAGGGGTGGGGAGAGCCCCCAGTGCTCAGGGAGACTGCAGCACCCATTTTTTAGCAGTGGGTGGGAATCCAGTCAGCTGCTTTTATCCTCCCATTAKTCACTGGCCATATGAGATGTGGCCTCTGTCAGAACATGATGGCAAGAAAGTCTAATTCCATTAAAAAATTGCAGCAAGCAAATTTTCTTAAAATGTTTAGAATATTAAATGGGAAATGCATAATTGATACAGCGATATTAGCTTTTTTTTTTTTTTTTTTTTTTAGAATATTAAATGGGAAATGCATAATTGATACAGCGATATTAGCTTTTATTTTTTTTTTTTAACTGAACATGCCCATCAGGAATGAGATGATGACTTGTTCCAGCAGTTAAGAAAACTTCCCCAGATACTTCCATGTACACATTTGGGAAAATTATTTGCAATGATATATTTCAATTTCCTTAATAAACTAGACCGGTCTTCCTAATTCCCTTTCCCTTAAGTCCCTCTGCAGGGGTTAAGAAATGAAGTATTTTTGAAATTATTATCAGATAACTGTTTCTATGAATAAAAAAAAAACTAATCTAAGCATTTTTTTTAAATAGATTTATATTCCAAAGCTGGGAAATAAACAGTGGCAGTAGAAAGGAAATATGAGATTAATAAAAATGAAGACGTTTTGCAGAGCTACTCTGGATGGTTTTAATCTTGTTTTGTTTCTTTTTCTTCTTGTTTTTTTTCTCCTTATTCTGGGAAGCAGTACTTCTGCAGCAGCATGCAGTTGCAATCAAGGCAATTCCTGCTTGCTTTTTTTTTTTTTTTTTTTTTTTTGTTGTTTTTTTTGAGGGTTGTATGAATGCTGGCTTTAGTGCCCACTGAATCCTGCCTCTGATACCTGTGGTAGAACACACGGCGTGGCCGTGAGATCAAATGCTCCGGTTAAAAAGCCTTGGGGAAGCATTTATGTGTCTGAGGTCTGATCTATTGTCTGCGAGGTCGGAGAGTGTTAATGCACTCTGCAAAGATTAGACTCCCTCTCTAATTGCTCCAACACTTCCTTAAAGGATTTAAACAGTCGGGAAAGGTGATGCTCTGTGTCAATTTTTGTCTTCTGACAGCTGGTGAAGTTTATCTGTCTTTCCATGGAGAGCACTAGATCATGCAAAACCGAGCGGTGGCCAAAGCTCAGACCCTGAATTAGGACTGAATGCTGCTCTTTGCAACTCATTTCAGCTTTTTAATACTTTATAAAGCCTGGGGCCAGGRTTGCTTTTACATTCCCTGCTGCTTACTTTTGGTGAGCAGAGTTCCTGAAGTCCCATGGAAAGTTTGACTCCTGGATTTAAAGAAAAGTCACCTAACTCCTGAATGTGATGAAAAGTCACTCTTTTAATTCAGAAATTAGTGATATCTCACTCCATCGACACACATCCACAGCTTGTTTGTCCCAGGGCAGTGCCACACCTCAGCTACTGTGGGGCACTCTTGCTATTCACTTCCCAATTTCCCTCTCCATCACTAAGCCTGATTAGGATTTGAGTTCTCTCAGTTCRTAAAGCCTGAAAAGTGTGCAAAAATTTACTCAGAAATTTGATGAAGCTGAAAGTTTTTTCTGTTTCTGAACCAGAATGACCATGCCGACAAGTTCCTGACCCCTGCCACTGTTTTTTTTTTTTGAAGCAAAATAGAAATTTGTCCAGTGGATCAGAACAACTTAAAAAAAGCAGATTATTATTATTATTATTATTATTATTATTATTATTATTATTATTATTATTATTAGGCAGTTTGGATATTTGAAATAGCTGATAATAATGAAATAGTTTGTTTGTAAAGGATGCTGCTTTTGCGTGGAAAGTAATTTAAGGGCAAGGGATGTAAAAAAAGGTAAAAATTACTGAGAAAGGAGGAGCACAGCTCCATCCCGGGAGAATTTGGGAGATTTAATATTTCTGTAACAAGGCTGTGGTGTCCTGACATTCACAGCAGGGTAACATTACTGTAATAAGAGTGCAATTTGACCCATCTTTTTAAAAATGCCCRTTGCTGTTTCACAGACAGATGTGTGTCCTGTTTCACTGCAGCTCACACGACATGACAGGTCCTGCCAACCAGAGAGCCATCCTGTAGCTGTTTTTTCTGGTGGATCTGGAGCTTTTCAGTTTGGTGGTGTCTGTGTTTTTGCTAGTCTTGCAGCATCTAAATGTGTTGGTGTATCGAATCCATTTCACACATAAATGTATAAATATGACCTATATAAATATACATATATTCAATGCCTCTCTTCTAGACTCTGAGCAGATGACTAATACAGCTGTTCAAAGGAGAAAAGGATTTTTTCTTTCTTTCTTTTTCTTTTTTTTTTTAAAGCCCTCTTGGCTCTGAATCGGAAATTGAGGAGCAGAATTCATCAAGTGTATTCTGATCATTCTCACATGGGTAGTTCCTCCTTCCCTTYCTGCATAGCATGTTCCTTTGCACTGTTGCTATATTACATGAAATGTTTCATCTGTATATAAAAATTAAAAATTCAAACAAAAATCTGGCCCACATGAAGAACAGGCCCTTTGGGCATATGGTTCATTATGCATATTCGTTTAATTACTAAAACACTTGGGATGTCTCTACTGCCCTTGCTTTCAACTTGTAAAGTTGGATCTGTTCTGCAGCGCAGAATATGTTGAACAGGCATGTGTCATAAAGGACTTCAGTTTTCTCCTACTTCAAACTCTATATAATGTTCTTGGCTGAATCGTTAGAATTTACTGATTATTAGTTCAATCCACTGCATCAAAACAGCATTTCGGGGTCTCTTTTCCTCTTAACACCTTCTCTAACCCCAAAAAAGCAAGTTTTACAGTGGTTCAGAGTTGTGTTTAGTATCACAGTAATGTGAGACTCAGGATTTAGATTTCAGGCACATTCCCACAAAGCACCTAAAGCTGCATGTTGAAGCTGTATAACTTTTATTAGCTAGGAAGGGATTGCTGTGATAGTGTGACTTTAATTGATTTTCAGGGCAAACAGGTGGTGATGGTTTAGGCATCCCCCAGTCTCCTGCCATTCCTAATTTGGARTTGCACATATAATAGCTTTATTAAAATAAACAATCTTCTTGCTTTCGTTTTACCTGAACAGCTGCCTGAAATTGCAGGAGTCTTGCATTTTTTTTTTTTTTTAAAGATTATTCTGTGTTTTGTAAAGCAAGATGCTACAGGTCTGCTAGTGGAAAATCTCTATTACATAGTCATGCTGTCAATTTATAGGGGTGGTTTTTTTTTTTTTCTTTTTTTTTGTGTGTCACTGCTGTTAGCTTACAATGGTAAAATATCCAGGGTGTAATTACAGAGAGACTCAGTCAGCTTCATGCATTTGCTCTGTAAYGCACCAATTTTGTCACCCTGCAGATCAGGAACCTGCTTGAAATTTTTGAAATGTTGTATAATCACCCTGCTCCTGCTGTCCTGGGTGTGTGTGAGGTGTGGGGAGGGCTGGGGTTTGATTACAAATTCCATCTCTTTACTTTGGGAAATCCATCCCAGGCAGATGAAGAAACCTTCTGGGCTCTGTGCTGGGGAATCCCAGGTACAGTTTAAGGACAGAGAATAATCTGGAATTCTTTGCCTGAAAGGATATAATCTTGCTTCTTTGTATGTGCTTTAGAGGTGTTTTGAGATTTCTGGGTTTGTGATCTTGGTTTATTGCTATGGTGGTTTGGAGTTTTTTAATTTTTRTTTTTTGTTCTTTTGCTCTATTTCAATCTGGAAACTGAAATTTTTTTTAGGACTAGAGGTTTTGTAAAAGAGGGTGCCAGGCAGTTTTGCACTAATAGTATTACAATCATCTATTTCTCATTTAACTGGGTTTATTGCCAGGTTCTACAAAGCTGGTTTTTGATTTTTGTTTTTCCCCCTGTGCCATAGCTGGAGGTGCYAGGGAAGTATCCTCATGTGTGATTCTCACTGAACACTGAGCTAAGTCTAATTTCAGATGTTTGCTTTATCAGAGAGCCCTTTTTTCCTTTACTCCTTCAGCTCTAATTTACACTATGAATGTGAAGGAGGAGTCATTAAAGTGGTTTAAACATATCATTTAAGACTCCCATTTGTTACCAGTGGGAGCCCAATTGAGATCCCAAATTTAAGAGCACTTCCACCAACGCTCCTTCCACTGCTGTACAATTACGTCACCATCTGTCCCTGGCTGCTAATGTTTCTCAAAATGTTACCAAATACATCTCCAAATAAGCAGACATTTATCAGCTCAGCTAATGATCGTTCTTTTCATGACCCTTTTAARGTGTTCACCTTATCCAGAATAAATAAAATTTGCCTACATTTTTGCCTTCTTTTAAATAGCACAGATTTTTTTTCTGGTGCTTTTTGGAAGAATTAGCTGCTATAAGATCAGGCTTTTAACTTGCATAATGCCTGTCTTCCCTGCWAATAGATTATAACTTGGTATATGAGAATAATTCTGAAGCTGTGACCCTTCTGATAAACAAACCAAAACACTCAAGTTAAAAATGACCATTTAATTTATCTATGATATGAAACAACAGGTTTTCTTTTTCTTGCATGTCACTCCCTCTTTGTTTTGGGATCTTTTTCAGTTACCTTGGTCTGTGATAGTTACCCCTTCAGAAATAACATGCAGATTTATTCCCTTGGCCAGTCCCCAGAGGATTACCCCAAAACACAGAAAACTGTTGTAATATTTTTTCCTCCTTTTTTTTTTTTTCAATTCTAATTTTAAACTTTATTGCTTGAGGGTCTTGACTGTATTTTACTTGGCACGGGAAACGTAAAATACGTTAGATAAAAGCATGAGGGAAAAATTAGACCAGTCAGCATGTTGGCAAACAGCTATTCCTTCAGTGTCTGCCGCCTAAAAGGATTTGAAATCTTTTACTCTAAAACTGTTGTACGTACATAAATATAGAGCCCAAAACTCGTGTTGTAGCTGATTTTGTTTTAACCTCTCTTGAGCTTGGGGATAAAGCAGCAGCCACAAGAAAATTGGACAGAGGCACCCATGAGATTCGTGGGCGTTGGCTTTGGGGGTGAAATGCTCGAGTTTTAGAGGATGAAGGTGACACCCCCAGACATTCTCATTCATGACAAAAAATGAATTATCATCCACGCTGACCAACGAGCCAGGTAGCTGTCAAGTAGCTGGAAAACAGTGTAGAAATGTTAATTTAGACATAGACTTAATAGGTGATAAGTTCAGTGAAATAAACTTGGCCCGAGTGCCTCCTCCCTGACCTCCTCATTACAGAAATATGTCTAAGGATCTTATTTCCACTCTTCTAGGCAGGGTAACCTCATTAATGTAACAAAAAATGATCAGAATAAAGCAAAACCGTCACTTTTTAATTAGTCTAGTTTTTATTTTGTTGCAATCACTTTCTGATTCCAGGCGTTGTTACGAGTAAGCGATAAATCCATTGCACATGTTAATGACAACAGTAACTCAGGCTCGGAGTGGGGACATTTTGTAAGTGTTTGCAGTCTTGAGTGCAGCATCCCAACCTTCCCTGATGGAGTTTCCGACGGCAGTGTCCCAAGAGGATGGTGGAGAACAGATTGCAATATTGTCAGCTCTTCTGATTTCTCTGCGACTTTTGCAGAACATGCTTCTTCTTAAAGCACCATTTCTTAAGAGTCCTGTGATTGCACATGAATCACAGCTTTCATTTAAAACACAAATGAGTCTCTACTTCCTACCAGCAGCAAAGAAAATGAGATCCCCCTGAAGAGTCTAAATCAGGCAATGACAAAAAAGGCCCTAACACATATTGGCTTAAACAGTAAGAGGTTTTTTTCGCATGTTTTTGAGGCTATTTTTGTTGGTTTCACATCCCTTTTTTTATTTTTTATTTTTTTTTTGGGAGTGGGGAACATTGTTTTTTCTTTGATTCTTTTGCTTTGGATGGTTTGGTGAAGTTGTGACCATGCTGACCAGCGCTCCCATCCTCCACAGGCTTTATTCTGTTACTCCCTTTTCTTGTGGTGTAAATTGTCAAGGCACAATRTGGTTATCTCCCAACAAGCTGGGGACGCCCCCTTCCACCTCCAGCTCCTCCTGGGCCACTCACTCAGCAAGGAAGAGATGGGATGTGGATGTGGCAGCAGCATGTGGCATTGCAGCTGTGACATTCAGAGTGTGCAAAAAACTCAGCTGGGCAAACGTGGCCATGGTGTTTGTTACCCAAAGCATTGGCTGAGGAAAAAGCAAACATTAGGTAGATGTATGTGGTGACAAATTGTACAAATATTCTTTATTTGTACTTCTCACTTCTTGCAGTCACACGTTAGGCAGGCTGAGGTTTTTGGGGCATGATTTGACTCATTGGTTTGGTTTTTGGGATGTTTGAGTGGTTTTTTTTTGCATCTCTGTTTTTAGATTCCGGTTGTGTTTAGGCTTGCTTCAAAGAGCTTTTYGCCTTGTGGTGCACCCTTAAAAAATCAGTAAGTTGTACGCTAGTGTGTGGAGCARTGCAGAGATAATTTGTGATGTGGCATAAATATTTAAAGCCCCCTATTCTCCAGGTCATTTTTGATTTTGGTCGTTGCCGTTGGACGCAGCTCACGTTCCACGTTGAGATGCGCCGCCTTCTTCTGCCGGAGACACGAAAAACAAATCGAATCTAAAGTAAATAGGTTTCTTCTGCCAATGCTGGTTTATTTAAGTATAATTTCTCTTCCTGCCACGTTCTCCATTGTTGCATTGCAATGAGGGAGTGACTCTGCTCGCACCTGGCCCTCCTTGAGCTGCATTTCAGTGCCTGTGAAGTGCAGTAAGAGCCCACTCAGAGGTGAGGGAGCATCAGGTGGGTGTGGGCAGGACAATATCCATCAGGAAAACTCTGGAATGCATCTTTGGAAGAGGATTTTCAGTGGAAAATACATCCTACACAGTTTCCTCAAGCTTTTTTTTTTGCCATGCCTTGAAATGGGGCTGTATTAAGCCAATTTCTGCTCTTTTTAATGGTTTCTTTTTTTTTTTTTTAATATTCTCACTAGCCAGCCCAAGAGTTGCTGCACTCCCATCAGGCTGGGCACTCCCCAGGCACCCTGATTTCTGTCCGTGGGGGCTCAGCCCTGCTGTGTTCCTGCACCCACGTTGCTCCTGTCTGGAGGAGATCTCTGTGTGCACAGCTGTATGGGCACATATGCACAAATGTGTGTGAGTGTGTTCCCTCTCTGCTCTTGTACTCTCCTTTTCTAAGGGCAGGAATAAGTATCTGTCAGAAATAATTTGTTCTCCACAGGCTTATTGCCTCCAAGGGAATTGAGTGCCCTTTTGGGGAGCCAGTATCTTATGTTATTGGATAATGTCCTGTATTTTGTTTGGAGCAGAGAGACTGAAAGCTTAAAAACCCCCAAAACCAGGGAATTTATCCCTGAATAGTTATTCTCAGAAATTTCTCCTTTTCTTACAGAGTTCATTTGTGTGTACTGGCAACTTGAAACTGTGTAGCCCAGAGATAAATTAAAAATACAGAATTCCTCTTCCCTGTAAATGCAGGGAAGCACGTATTTCAAAATTTGATTTTGTTCAAAACCAAACTTGGACATAGCCAGCAGTATCAGCTCAAGATTTTCTCCTGCCTTCAGGAATTGAATAGTGTGTTTATAAATCCCAAGGAAACTTTTGATGAAGCTGTTGGAAGTTTAGAATTCAGTTAAATTGTGGGTTTTGAAACTTGTAGTTTCAAACAATATTTTTCACAGCTCTGCTGATGAGGCATTTCATTAGCACTGGAGCCTGCCCTGGCTGAGAAAATAACTTTTTACCATAGGTTCCTCTCATGCATTTAATCTCCTTTCACTTTTATTTCTTCCATCTGATGGAATGTATCGCTCTCCTCCCATCACTGTTGTTGTGCAGGAGTTATTCTGTCACACAACTCAGCATCTCTCACTTCTCCACAAAGAGTGGAGCCTGTTTTTTTTCCACTTAGAAAAATTGTAATTGCCGTGTAGAARAATCACACCAAAAATCCCATCTTATGCTAAGTTCCTAAAGCTCTTAAAACTATTCTATCCCATGACTGTGGGTTTGCTGGTGACAAATGTTTTATGGGCATATTTTAGTAGACACCCGTCTAAAATCTGGTCTTAATAGTCAGATCCTAAATTGGAACCAGAGCGGCAGAAAAACCCGATTTGAAAYGTGTTTCTAAGGGTTTGTTTTTACTTTCAGTTGAGGCTGCCTTCTCTCATCTTTTGTACTGCTGTCAAAAGGGCCACTCTCATGGTTGTTCAAACTCCATGCTTCTTGACAGGAACAGTTGGACCCCTCTTCAATGATTTTCAGATGAAACGGCTTCCAAACCTCCAGAGCTTTAACTTGTAGTTATTAGGCCCTTTGAAATAGCAACACATTAATCAGCTGAAATCAAGTGGTCCTTTCTCCAAGGCTGTGATATTGCTGTTGTCTTTTAGGTAGAGTTCTAGTCTAAATATTAGTTTCAAGAGCTCTGGTGTTTTGTTTTTTTTTTCTTTCCCTCTAGATAGGTCTATCCCATTTCTGTTTCTATTCTGATCATTGTTTCAGAATTAAGCTGTGAATTAAAGTGCTCGCTTCTGTAATAGGCTTTTATCCTCTCAAATTGCATTAAGAGGAGTGCCGCAGAAAACTCGCTAACACTTTTTAACTTCTTAGTTTAGAAATTGGCTGCTGTGCTTTTAACTTCTCCCATGCACAGTGTGGAGCCCAGCAGAAAAAAATAYCAATGATGTAATGGATTGTGTCTGACAGAAGTTGGTCTAACAACAGTGTGAAATGTTGGAAGAAGAARTGGTTTGTTGAAACTGGATCATTTGAAACAGGGTTTTGGTTTTTGTCCCTCACTTCTGCTGTGTTGGTGAAAGTGATCCGAACCCATTAATGGATTCCCTTACTGGTTTATGGGTTAGGCAAAAGGCAGACTGGGGATGACACAAAATCAAGAAGATACTGTTCCTTGCATTAGCCATTATTWACATCAGCAGCTGAAGCATTTTCGCAAAAAGATATTGATAAGAAAGTAATTTAGGGAGCATAATTCAGGACCTTCTCCCAGGCATGAAGTGTCACTGAGGAGAGAGTAAAAACATKCACGGTTGAGGAGTTGGTCATTTGTGGAGTGGGTATCAGTGTCACAGGACTGCTGGTCTGTGCTCAATGTCAGGGATATTGATAAATCAGGACATGGGCCTGCTTGGGATCAGATCTGCTGTGAAAACTGATGCTGCAGACCTACCCAAAAGGCTCTTAGAGTGCAGAAATATTTCCATTCACTTCATAAACACACTCTGAACTTTTAATATGTACTGTATGTTCGCAGCAATCATTTCCCGTACCTCCGAGGCGAAATAATTTCTGAATAGCTAAATCAATTTGTCTTGTGTCTGTGTCGTGTCACAGTAATGAAAGTTCCCTGTACTGTGGCAGTAGCAGCAGAGCCACTCTTGTTAAGGAGAAGTGGGAGCTCTCTCAAAGCTTCACTGGGTGATAACTCAGCAGCTGATTAACCAGTCAGCATCAGGAAGGGAGAGACAGCGTGCCTCAGCTACCCTTTGAGCCTGCAGTGCCRTTCTGTAATTAAACTGGAAGTTTTATTTGAGGTCTGCAACTTAATAGCACACAAAATGTACTGTAAGATCTAAAATCACCAAGGTCTCGGTTCCCTAGCTGCCTGCACGACCTGTGATTGCGAGGTTGTGTTGCACTTGCAGCCGAGCAGAGCGATGTTCACATGGGAGGGTGACAAATGCACTGAAATTGGGTCAAGYCCTGTGATTGAGTGAATGAAGAGAGGTTCTTCAAGAGCTTCATTGACTCCTCGGAGGACTTTGCCTGGCTGGCTGCTGCTGGGGTCGTTTTGCTGCATTGAGAAAAGGCTGAGTTTGCCCCCAGCCCAGGGAGGTGGTGTAAATTCAGCCCCTCCCACGGCCTGAAGCAAAGGTTTTGCATTAATACCTGGAAGTAGTTATTTCCATGAAAGGAATTTTCATAAGGATCAGATGTGGATTTATATCTATGTGTCTGTTTTTATCTGTGTGTACCTGAGAAAAATACCTGTGGAGATATGTACAATAACAGGTCCTTGTTCAGTGTGACATTTAGGGTAGCACAGAAGCTGGTATCACCTTCACTTTGTCTTAAAAGACAAGCATATGTTCAYCCAAGGGAGTTGGAATACCTTCAGAGGAATTTTTTCAGGTTAAAACTTTCCGTTTATGGGAGACTTTTAGCTGGTAATATCACAATCTTTTAATATTTTATTAGCTAAAGTTATGCAAGGCTCCTGTAAGACAAATCAAGTACCAGTTCTTGGCGTGGATTCATGTGTTTCTGTTGCCTTGCTTACACACAAAATGTGGCTGTGTGAATCATTATCACTTCTAATTTTTAGTATGTTGAAAAACAGGATCAAAAAAGGAAAAAAAAAAATCAAAACCAAATTGTCTTCCACATTCCTGTGCTGCAAATCAATAGCATGGGGATATATTGCCTGGATGTGAGCCCAATTTATAAATGAATATATCTCAAAGATTGCTTTACTGGCCGACAAACGCCARGAACAGGATGACAACCCTAATTCCTTGCATAGCAACAGCTAACACAAAATCAGGTACAGTCTGGAAAATGCAAGTGCTGTCTGGGCAAGGTTATGGACCAAGTTATTGTTTCTTGGTTTATGTTTGGCCCATGGTAGGTATTAAGTGGCCATTTGTCTGATGTCAGACAAGCCTTTTTGTTTAGAAAGTTACAACAGCTGTGGTTTTGTGGGGGTGTAAATTCTCACACTGCTGAATGCAGTGGGAAGTGGTTCTTTGGTACAGTGTGGTTACACTTTCAGGTCCGTAACACAAAATACTTTGCTGTAAATATCCCATTCTACCACTGCCAGCATTGTTTTTTTCTGCAGTATCTGGCAGGCCAAGGATGAGGAGAGGTAGAGATTTCGCTTCCTCATCACCCATAGAGTTTTCCCTTTGTTGTTGTTTGAGGTACTTTTACTGGATCTGACTCATTTTCACTTACCTGTKTTATTCTAAAAACGTGATTGTTGTTTCTGATCAAACCAGCTTCTTTTGGGGGAAGAAAAACCAGAAAAATGTGTTTGTGCCTTGTCTTTGAAGGAGWTGGCTTAAAATAGCTTCAAGTTGCTACCAGCATTAGGCAGCTCTTCTGGAAACACTATGTATGAGTAGAAAAGGAAATGGGATCACAACATACATTTTATGGCAGTTGTGGATTTAGTTTATTAACTTTGCATTGCCAACCCCTCCAAGTCTGCAGTCTGTTCAGTTATTGTTGGTACTTGTCAGATAGGATTGCAGTTTGCCTTGATACCGTTTGGTTGGTTTTTTTCTTGGTTTTTTTTTTTTTTTTTTTTTTTTTTTTTTTTTTTTTTTTTTTTTTTTTTTTTTTTTTTTTTTTTAATCCTATGTGCTTTTTAAATTCCCATCATGTTATTCTGTGTTTTGCTATTCCAGTTTGCAAGATAGAAATTCAGGATTTGGCACCTGGGCTTGCTATTAGTGGGGTTTGTGAGACACTASGAACTCACACTGCTTTAAAGCAAAGAGACTCTAAACAAGCAGTGAAATCAGAATATGCTGTGCTGAAAAATGGCAAGAATATGAGCATGGAGGTTAGGCTGACTGGATCCCTTTCCAAAATAATGCATCATGTGCCACCTAGAGCCTTGCATCCTGCAAGGTGCCAGGCCTTTCTCTGTGCTGCTGTGCCAAGAATATGGGTGGATTAATGATGAAGATGCATTTGCTGATTGTCCCCCGTGGGGAGACAAGGGAGCTCCGTGGTTCCTGTGGCACAAGAGGAAAATGCTCTTCTCCAACCTGGGAAGGACCCCCTGGCAATTAGAGTTTAATGAAATGGAGCAGGGTTACCTCTCTGAGTGCATCTGTTGTTCACCAGCACTAAGGAYAAAAAACTTTCAGGCTCGGGGGTCCCAGGAAGGAGTGAATAAATCCTTGGGCTGACCTCATGTATATGGCCTTGTCCTTCTCCAGGTACAGGGGAGGAGAAAAACCACCAAGCAGAAGCCTAATGAACTCACAGGGAACAGAGAAAGTGGATTCCTTTGCCAAAATAATAACCTGAATGAGGTTAGCAGAGATTCAGGGCCGAATGTAGAGTGATAATGACTGCCAGCCTTTCTCACAGGTTTTTCTCTTGGAACTCTTGTGTGTTTTGTTTCTCCCAGGTATTTGTGGTCACCGTCTGGACCGTGGAGCTGTACATGGTGCCCCTGGCTTTGCTGGTGCTCTTTGCATACAATTTCTCCCTCATCACAACWGGGAAGGTCAACAATGCCCAGGATGCCCAGGCAAGTAGAGTGGCAGTGACATTTCTGGCAGCCCCCGTTCRCCCCCGAGCGAAGCATCACGCGTTTTAATGGCATTAACTGGCTGTGTAAACAGCACTTCTGTTTCAAAGTTACTGAAAAGAAACCTCAACCCTCTCAATTTTCATTATTCAATTAGAGCAATAAACCATACAGAGCAGTAGGAGAAGAAGATGAGTGTGTAGGAGGGGGATTTCATTTACTAAATAACTACAAATGTTTGAAAGTTGAATTAAGCAACAAGTTCCTAAAAGCCATGCCCCTCCTGCTTTTACACTTTGTAACACGCTGATGATTCATGTTTCACAGAAGAGGAAAGCCAATAGATTCCAAAAGAAAATGTAATTCTTTTAAACCTTATTCTCTGATCTAAGGTTTTAAGAAGCTTTTATTCCTCCTTCCCACCCCCAGCTCTTAAAAGACATTTTTTTTCCCCCCAGAAATGTAACCTTTGGTTTTTAACTTGGGAGACCAAAAGGTTTAAATACAGAAATAATCACGAAATGTTATGGTGTTGCTGTTGGGGTATGAAATGATGCTGTTTGATGTTGACCACTGTCTTTACTGCCATAACAATGGTAATTACAGCTAGAAAGGAGAGTAAATTCATGAATGTCCATCATATTCTCTTTCCAAAAGTGAAATAAATGTAGTAGTGAAGTGGAAGTCAAAGGATAGATTCCTTCTAACTTTTGGTAAAAAGATGATTGATACTGGTAGCCATGAAGAATACCTTTACCTCAATGAGTCGATTTTATATAAAAACATAATATCCGAGAATTTAAAARGTCAATAGCTGGTTTATTAGTTTCAGTGAGAAAAGTTGCTCCTAGTTCAGTTTTCATCAAAGTGGAAAGATTCTTAGAAAACAGGGGAAATTGCATTACCCAGACCAGGGGAGGCTTAATTTGAAAACATGGTAAAAGAAATGCTTTTCTCCAGTTTCAGCCAAGTCCAGAATAATTCAGAAAGATACTGTGTTGTCTTCAGTGACTACTTGATTTCATCGAGAAAAGAACAACTCCCCATGTGGGAGAATCCCAGGCAAACAGATGTTTTTGTTTTTTAATACAAAAGGCAGTAAAAATATAACAATAATAACTTACCCAGAAAAAAATACCCAGASAATGCCTTCCAGCCCCTTGCCTCATCCTGTGGTGAGTTTGTTCCATGTCCAGGTGAGGACAATCTCACACAAGACAGAAAAATTGAGCAGAACATCATTTAGGTGGACACTGCAAAAAGGTTGTTTCTAAAAATACAGTTAATTGTGGTAATACTAAAGAAATGTCCATCAGGAATTTGGCTTTTTTTTCCTGTCACACATTCCGTAAAGCAGTGCCATGCCATGAAATTCAGGGGTGCATTTTGCATAAGCAAAATCCCACATCTGCCAAAGTGCTTTGCAGGATTGGGATCATATGGAACAAGTAGTCAAAGTGCCTTTAATATTACCTGATTCCTTTTTTATGTGTGTCTATGATTCTAACCATCTGTAGGTCAAAAATAGACAATCAGGTGCTAGCCCCAGTCACATCTGTCCTGCAGATGAGAAAAGGTTTTCTTCAAAATGCCAATGCTTTTTACAAAGTCATTTATTTATTTTTTGCTTCTTCAGGCCTTGGCTGGATATTCACTGCCTTTGGTTTTTGTGTGCCAGCACACACATTTTGTGTATACAGAGGAATGCAARCAAGAGTCTTTGCAAAAGTGAACCTCAAATTCTCTCTGATTTCTGTGCTAAAAAAATGTGAATAACAGTATTAACCTTGTACTCCTGATCCACTTGCCAGGAGGCTAAATTTGTGAATATTGGTAAAATGTTTTATGATTTACAGATGGGGAGGTTCTATAGAAATTTAAACCATRATCAGTGTTAATTCAGCTGCTCAGGGTATTCCAGGGAGCCAAAGAATAAATCTGGGTATCTGAACTCCCAGCACCTTTTACATCCTAGATGCAACTGCTTTTCAGGAAAAAAAAAAATTAAAAAAATCCCAAAACAGAAACACCCAACCCCCCAAGAAACCCTAAATCCAAAACATCTTTTTATTGTGATTCTTCACATTCTTCGCATGTTTGCTGTATTTAAACTTGTAGGACACAGCTTCACATGTAGCTATTAAATAACCAAGAAGAAACTTGGAGGACCCTGTTAAAGGCTCACTTTATTAAATACCTGAACTGAAAGTCAAGTGCTCCTAATTCCAAGCTTCAGCCAAGCCCTTTGTTWCCTGTCCTACCTGTCAGCACAGAAATTAAAGGGAGGAAATAATGCTGCATAGAAATCGGACTGTGATTCTATGTGAGATTGATTATGTTCATGCTAATGTGTTTTCTAAAGCCTAATGTTTCAGTAATGGCCCTAAAGGGAGGGAGCAGGCATTGTGGCAGTGGGGATGGAACAAGTTGGGTACCRAGTCCTCAGCCTTGACATAGCAGTTGGTTCATTTGCAAGGCTGAGAACAAAGCTGTTTACAGATAGTGAAAGTTGGCAATGGATTTGAAAGCCTGTTGCCTTCAGATTACTGGACACAGCCACTGATGCTTTATTTAGACTTAAAATTGGGATTGGTATTATGGGCTTTGTTCAGAATATCATAAAAAAAMTTAGGTCCTTGGATATGAAACACTGTTTGGGAAGCAGAAAGTGGTGGGGTTTTTTAATGACTTTCGATAGAAGTGGGAGAAAATTGTGTAGTGAGATGTTGTGGGAGTATCATAAGCTTTTTGAACGTTGCCTGTCACTGAAAAATAAGTGTTGTGTTTTGTAATGTGGACATCTGCTTCYGCAGGAGCTTATGGGCTTGGATGAAGATGAGGATGAAGATGATAAGGTAAGCACACATCTCATGATTGTGTCAGCTGGAATCAGAGGGAAGGTGGGAGAACACAAACAAATCTTCTCTCCATAAATCTTCAGCTGTTACCTGCATTAACTGGGAGAGCTTTATCAGCAGTTTGCTCTTGGCAGGTTTGCAGGCAGGAAGGGGTTGGTTTGGGTGACATCCCGCAGTGGAGGGACCTGTGTGACACCTGAGCAGCCCCAGATGTGCTGCTGATGGATGTGCACCCACAGGGGTGTGGGGGGCTGGAGGAAGGGCAGAGATGGACATAAGAATGGACAATCCCCCCTCACGGCCCTTCTGAGTGCTGGGTGRCATTCTGTGCTAATGGCTTTCCCCAAATGGTTTGGCATTTCCACTTTGGTAGGCCAGGATTGGTGTGATTTGTGGAGGGCTGGGTAGAATTTTCTCAGCATTTCTTTCAGAGCCTGGGAAAAAAAAAAACCCCACAACATTTTAGTTCAGCGGCTGAAATGTGGAAAGAATTGGAATTGGCAAGGCCTGTTTTTTATTTTATTGGAACATACTTACTCATTCTTCTCACTGTGAAAAATTCATTGGATTTTTTTCCAAGTTTATCAAACCACAGTGACAAATGATAAAAGGATTAGAGGGCATGACATATGAAGAAAGATTAAGAGAACTTAATGTATACAGCTTGAGAAAACATAAGTAAGTGAAGGAGGATCTGATAATCTATAAATACTTTAAAGCTAAAAGGTGAGGAATTATTTAACGAGCAACAGCATGCAAAGGAACATTAGCTGTTAGGAAGAAAATGTTCATGAKGGGATGTGAAACTTTCAAATTGCATACTAAGTTAATAAGACTCTTCTTGAATATTCTATGTTTTAAAAGTGTTACAGTGGAATTGTTGATCATTAARAAGTAAATCAATACCAGAGCTAGCAAGTGCACCTTAACTCTTCTCAGTCACAGACCCTGGGATTGAAGCTCAGCAGACTTAATTGATGGGAATAGTTATTTAAATTTAACTTTCTTTTCTGTGGTGATTATATTTTAATGAGCAACCAGAAATCCTCCAGTTRTAAAGCAGAGTTTAGGCAATCCGGCTGAATTACAGGTTTCTTGCAACACACAATAGTTGTTTAAATGTTCTCATTTATAATTTGCTCTTTGCATCATAAAATACGTCAGCTGAATGGACCAATATCTGGATTTCATCAGAAGTTGCTAAACAAAAGTTGCATCATTTTGAAAGGGATACTGTGTATCTCTGAAAGTCAAGAATTTCTGTTTAGTGGGTACCTGGTTCTAGACACCTGTGAATACTGACCCTCTGCATATTATTTGTGTGATGCCTAAAGGTGTAACTTAYTCACTGGAACAATCCCAACTTTTTCTCTATTTCAGTATTCCTCATTTTCCCTTGCAAAGGCTCAGGTGGAAAAGAGAAATCAGAATTTATTAAATAGGCATCAAATCCTCTGTTTCCTGTGCTGTGCAATGGATTCCTTGCTGCARTGTTAAAACACTCCAGGTTACATGTACCCTGCACTTAACTCCAGTGWCTTTGGTTCTTTCTATAAATACGACTGGGCCACTTAAATATGGATTTAATGACTTTGGGTTTTTGCCTCCCCCCAAACAGCTTCCCTGTCATCCACTTYCTTGGTTTATTTTAACAAAGTGTGCATGTTTGGGCAAACTCCTGAGAGTCGGTGTTGAGCTGTTGATGGTTTGTCCCTGCACTTCTGTACTGGGAGCTGTCCCCATCTCTGTTTCACACACACTCAGTGACTYTGACATGCAGAGCTGGTAGCACTGGCTAAAGCCTCTCTCGGCAGCCTTTCTCATGAAGATAACGCTTTACATCCCAGCATTTCAGAAATAATTCATAATTCATTTTAATTGTTACCGGTCTGTGGAATTCCCACGCAGATTTGCCAGAAGAGACATTTGCCAGCCCCTCCATTTGTCCCATGTTAAATTCTGTGCAGAATTGCCTCAATTTCTTTSTTGTGCCCTTCGTGTACCCCTGTGCAGCAGTAATGGGCCACGTTTGCACTCCCAGGACTTGCATCTTTGAGTACATTAGGTTATTCTGAGTCACTTTTCCAAGTCTGAGGGTGGCCAGTGCTCTCCGGGGAGTGTAAGAAAAATGTAATTTTATGACACTATCTCATGGCAATGTCAACATTTAAACAGACAACTCTACTTTAAAAAGAAGTCTGTGTATTTTTTTTTTCCCCTCCCTAATACAAGAGCTCCCAGAGTTGAAATCTGCTCGTTGGGTTGTGGTGTACGAGGTCAGTGTTTCTGTTTCCTGTCATCCTGCTGTATCAAAATACTCGCACACAGAGCCCTTCTGGGTTCTGCTGCCTGTTAGACATAACAGACCGTGCTTCTGGGAATTGTAACACACCCTCCAAGAGATGAACTGTTTACAAATTATAAATACACAGACACTTAGTTCAAAAACCCCAGAGCAGATTAACTCCCTCCACCTAGACTATCTGTCTTCGATGACAGCGCTTAATTGCCGTYTCCCCCGTCCGTGCCCTCCCCACACACCAGCGTGGAGGGCTGTAAAAGACACCAGTGCTCTGTCCCCTTGGCACCAGCTCTTCTGTGAATAAATGCCTGCTAGGATTTGTGCTGTCTTGGACACCGAGTTCAGGCTCTGTCCTGTCAGCTCTGGGGTCTGTCAGGCGCAGYGAGGATTGTTTTAAAATTGCGTCACCGAAGCATCTTTTGTAAGAAGGTACAGACAAGTTGCATGCAATTCAGTTGAAGTTGTCTGATTGTTATCAGTCCTGTTTATTTTGATTTTTTTTTTCTTTTGTTTCTGCCAATGACTGTGGAGTTTCAAGAGCAGATAGGTAGCCTGTGGAAGAGTGTGTCATAGCACCTGACTGGAAACAGTCTTGGAGTCTTCTCCASTGTCTGAATAAAAGCTGGCATCTCCTCCACAACAGATCAAACTGAAGTTACTACTGTTTTTAAGTCTGGTAACTGATAAAAAAGAAAAATCAGAGACAATATTAAATCAACAGCAATTCATTTCTGGTTTTTTTTTTTGGTTTTTTGGGGCTTTTTTGAGAGTTTCTATCCTGTGGTGTGCCAGTATAGCCTTCCTTGGCTAGTGCAATGTAACAGGGAAGGATCAAATGATACTGTGGCTTTAAGCCAAGTTATTTGGCAACTTCCAAGAAATGTTTAGGATCGCATGTATGGGAAAAAAAAACAGAAGTGGAAAAAAATCACCAAAGAATAAAAATTCAGTGTCGCTAATGTAGGAAATTCTCTGTCAAAAATAGGTACCAAAKATATACAAAGTTTTTTGAGCACAATTCAAAAGGACTCCAGCCGAACAAATTAAAGTCAAATCCATCCAGTAGCAAACAGCTGACATTTTCCATTTGAGTTAGATTCAGCATGTGGAAACCTTCCGTATGGATCTTATTTGTACGGGTGGATTAYGATGAAAATTGCATTAATTTTCTCCGCAGTAAAGGTCAGTAATTGAAACATGAACCAAGAGTCTATTGTGTAAGATGCTRTATCCCCATACTTAGGAAAGGTCATTCTAGACAATATCATCTCATTGTTTTCTTCCCTGGAAGTATAAATAATTTCATTAGTTTTTCTTTTTCTCTTCAATACAACAATTGCAATATGATATTTCAACATCCCCCATTAAGATTGCTGAAGAGAAATGATGGTAAGGACTTGAAAATGCCCCATGATAGACAGGGTGTGTTCTGAGTGACATGGATCATCCACGTCCTCCTCAAAATTATGGCCAAGTTTGTGTTACGAGAAGACTCAGAACCAGTGCTTGCTTTGGTTGTGCTTTGCTCTTTTTCTGGGAGCCTCCTGTGTGMAAGAAAATGGAAGTTAAATGTTCTGATTTTATGTCTGACTTGCACTGCAGCGTTGTCTAGGACTGCCCTTATCCATGGGCATCCCATAAATTGGCACAGTCCCTAYATCAGTGTCTTCAGCCCCCCATTTGTAAGCTTAGGGGTGATGGGGGAGAGGAGTTGAAAGGAGTGACTTGCAGAACATTTCTAGATATCCTGGGCACTGTGCTATGACTCCTCACACAAAGAAACTTTAGCAGCCATGTGGCACTCCAAAATTCTCCCTCTTAGGGAGAATTACCTRCCTGGATATAGGTAAGCCAACACCGAAACTTCTCTAAAGAAACTTTCTCTGAAACTTCTCTGGGGAAATATTAAGTAGCACCAGGCAGGTCATGGGACTGAGCACATGAACCTCGGGGAGTTCTTGTCCCTTAAAAATTCCAATTATTTAAAATGTTGTTAAATTTTATTTTGGATTGGCCACATATATGAATAGATCTCTCTCTCTCCTGTACCCCAAATTGCTAAAGATCATTACCTAGATTATAGATGATGATCCAGTAGTTKCAGTCTAATCATGGTGTGATTGCTCATAAGTCTCACGTATTTCCAGGGGAAAGCACTTATTTTGACAAAMCTTGTTTTCCTTCCTCTTCCTTTTTCTAAATCAGAGATGACTGATGATTCATGTCCATTCTGGATTGATTCTTGTTGCTTCTTGCACTCATGCTCCTCACCTGAATTGTGTTTTAGTCTTGTGTGACTGCAGATATTTCTTGGAAACTTTTGGCAGTTCCAGTGGATTTTGGGTAACTTTAYGTGTCTGTGAGAACGTGAGCAAGTACAGAAAATGCTTCTTAACCCCCCCGCATTTCATGCCTGTGCATAGAGAAAGCAACAGAATTATGACCTAGGGATTTTCACAGAAGATTTTTCTTGGGTTTGGCTTTGGAGACTTGGCTGCTCCCCTGTGCACAGATGAAATCCATCTAACGTAGGCAAAGTGTAGGCATGGCTGACCAAGGCCTGGAGTGGTCATCTCCTGCCCCTCAGGCAGTGTTTTCCAGCCTCAGCTGTAGGATGATGTGCTGTTGCTTCCCAAATGTGTCCTTTAAAGACCGACGCCGCTCTCCTTCGTACCAGTCTGAAGTGATTCTATTGGCTCTGGTGGAATTATTCCAGATTTCACACCTTTTTAACTGAGAGCATAAATTGACCTGTATGTGTTGCATTTCCTCTGTTTGGTAATTATTCCGRGAGCGCTCAGATTCGCTGAATTTCCGCAGGCAGGCACGTTTGCGGCGTGGTGTTAATAAACAAAGCCAGCCTGCCACGCGCAGTTTCGGGGCTRCACGAGGGGGATGCTCAGAGCTTGGCAGCCGTCCCCTGTGGGTGCCCATCCTCCTGAAGTGCTGAGGAGCTCTCCTGCACCCTCAGCAGCTCTGCAGGGCAGGGCAGGGACTCGGCAGGGCATATTTCTGTGCTCTCCTCCGCCACCTTTGGCTCGCACCGAAGGTAGGAGCCAGTTCAAGGTTGCTGTGGTGACTGTTTCCAGAGTCTGCCTGGAATTCGTTTTAGCTACCAAGAGACTGTCTGTCACTCTGTGGCTACCACCTCCCACAAGAGCTTCGTTCTGCTGCTAGACTGGAGCTGCTGGTGGAGTGTTGCTGCAGACAATAGAGGCCAGTGGTCTGCTGTTCATACCCAATAAAGTCCTTTTGATTTCAGAAGTTCTTCATGGATGGGGGTTTTGGCCCTGAGATGTTGTTTGGCACAGGTTTTGCTGGACACCGGTAAGGTCKGAGTTTTGTAGTCTAGCAAAGAGCAAGTTGCATATTAAATCCAATTTTGGCGAACTCTGCTTTTCTCTAAATAACTACAGCATGTTGTTT